>NW_018734566.1:0-20849 GCF_002204515.2 Aedes aegypti
ACCCTCAGCCCTGGTCAGTTCGAAACGTTCCGTAGGCGAGTCCGTCGAGCATTGTCCGTATGATAATTGAACCCGAAGGTGTTTTTACATCCGAATAGATTTGTAGTCACTCGCAAGGAGTTTCATAGCTCTACAAGTAAGGTTTAGAATTTTTAGGCTTAATGTCGGTACCCTCAGCACTGGTCGGTTCGAAAACGTTCCAAGAGCGAGTCCATCGAGCATCATCCGTACGATGTTTGAACCCGAAGGTGTTTTTTCATCTAACGATTTATGGTCACTCGAAAAGAGTTTCATAGCTCTACAAGCGTGCGCCTACGATTGGCTTAGATGAGGAAGCATCTTCTTCAAACTGGTCGCGAAATAGACCCCTAATCGCTTCCCCGTCAAATCTTCCAACTCGTAGGTATTAGTTCCCAACCTTTTCCGTACTACCGCCAGTTCGTATTTGGGTGCAAGTTTCTTGCAAAAACCCTTCCCCTTATCAGACAGGTCAAAGGTCTGCTTTAATACTTTTTCCCCTACCGCATAGGTGGGACAATTTGCATTGGATCGAAGATTGTAGGTCTTTGCATGTCGCTGGTAGGCTGTAGTCAGGTTGGTCTTAATGTCCTCGAACAGTTTCTTCCGTCGTTCGACTGTCAAATCTTCATTATCGCCGGTAGACTCATAGTTGTCCCTTATCCGACCGTACTCTCTCCCATCAGATACCATGTTCCGACCAAATACGATAAAATAGGGACTGTACTTTGTGGATTCATGAATCGCGTTTCGGATAGCGTTTGCGATCTCCTGAATGTCATCCGCCCAGTGCTTGTGCTCTTTCTTCAGCGTGGCGCGAATGGCTGTCGTGATTACGCGGTTCACTCGCTCGGTGTTGTTCACCTGAGGGTGGTACGCCGGTGTTAGCCAATGCGAAACATGGTACGCTTCCAACAGCTCTCTAAACTGTTTCGAAATAAACTGAGACCCATTATCCGTCAGAACAACCTCCGGAACTCCAAACAGGCGAAATATCATGTTTTCGACAAATTCGACCAATGAGCTAGCTTTTGCTTCTCGGAATGGCTGCACTAGTACGAATTTGCTGAACACGTCGGTGGCTACGAGTAGGCACGTATGTCTATTTCTGCCGGACGGTGGCAATGGTCCGACATAATCTAACGTCACAAACTGCCATGGGTATTCGACAGGCTTCTTTGATCCCATCGGCGGTGTCACATTCGTGTTACCCGACTTACTGACCTGACATTTCAAACATTCACGGCAATGTTTTCGGACGTCGCTATTCATTTCCGGCCAATAGTATCTCTGTTTTACCTCGTTCAACGTCTTGTCATACCCGAAGTGAGCTTTCTCGTGGGTTCTTTTCAAGATCTGCTCTCGTTCCGCTAACGGAGGATATTGCTTCCACGCGAATCGAGGGTCGCTTAATCGGTTGGTTGATTTCACGTAACGGAAAATTCTTTCATCTACCACTCGGTAGTCCTGAAACTTCGAAGGGTTTTGTCGAATGTCTTCCCGCAAGTCTTCGTAATTTTGGTCCGCTTGAGTAACTGTCAGCACATCTACTTCAATTGACCTCGACAAGCAATCGGCGGTGATATTACTCTTGCCTTTTCGATACTCGAGGTCGAAGTCGTAGGCCTGTATTCTCAATGCCCAGCGCATCAGTTTGGCATTCCCCGACTCCGTACCGATGTTGAACAGCCATAGAAGACTTCTCGCGTCTGTAACGACTCGGAATTTTGTGCCTTCGATGTAATGCCTGAAGTGTTGAATCGCTGAGAGAACCCCTAGACATTCTTTCTCCACAGCGGAGTACCGCCTTTGAGTACGATTTAGTTTCTTGCTGAAGTAACTGATCACCCTAGTAACTCCGTTCTGCCCTGCACCAAAGCGGCACCTACTGCTCTATCCGAAGCATCGGATTCAATCGTAAAAACCTTGCTGAAGTCCGGGTTTCCTAAATTGCGCTGAGGCAAATTGATTTGAGCTCTCGAAACGCCTCTTCTGCTTCTTTGCTCCAAGTGAATTTCTTATTTTCTTTCGTGAGAAGATCGGTTATTGGAGCAGTCACCCTACTATAGTCCTTGATAAAGCGCTGGTAGAACCCCGCCAAGCCCATCAAGCGTCGGATGTCCTCCTGCGTCTTCGGTCTCGCATAATCTAAAATTGGTTGGATTCGACTACTGTCAATCGCAATCCCATGCTCGTTCAGCAGATAGCCCAAGTACATCACTTGCTTCCGACAGAAGCGTGATTTCTCTAACGAAATTCGTGAGTCCCGCTTTGCGTAGCCGCTCCCCTACTAATTTTAGCAGTCGAAGGTGCTCCTCTAAGGTTCGGTAGCGATGACTATGTCATCGAGGTAGACGAACACCTGCGGTTCGAGGTCGAATCCAAGTGCTCTGTCCATCAACCGTGACATAGTTGAACGGCGCGTTGATGACCCCGAATGGCAACACTTTGAAGCGGAAGACGCCTTCCGATGTTCTGAATGCCGTGTAGTTACGGCTCTCTTCCTTCAACGGAATCTGGAAGTAGGCATCCTTCAGGTCTATGACCGAGAAGTACTTTGCTCTACCCTGACGACGAAAAATGTCCTGCATGTTTCTCATAGGGTAGGAGTCTTTTACCGTCAATTTGTTGATCTTCCTGGAATCCAGGCAGACCCGAACCTTCCCGTTCTTCTTCGGTACTGGCACTAGTGGGTTGGTCCACTCACTGTAGCATTCTTCGATTGCATCCAGTGTCTTGAACCTCTCCACCTCTTTCTTTATCGCCTCTTTGCATGTACGGTGAGCATTTGTACATCACCGGGTTCCGTGGCTTTTGCACCTTCCTTCAGCCACGATTTCGTGCTCGATTAGATCGGTTCTACCTAACTTCCCCGTGGAAGTCAACTCAAACCTCTGATTACTTCCATCAGTTGTTGCCTCTCCTCCGTACTCAATTCGTGTTCGGTTTCTATAGATTCTGGATCCGGGATTGCTTCTGTTGGCCCCTCATACACTGGAATGTCCAACGTGTCATCCTCATCTTCCTTGGCCGCCTCCGGTAATTGGTCTACTGGTTCAACGGTGAAGCAAATAGCGTCGTTTTGCTGACTTGCTACCGTTTCTAAGGACTCTGGACCTCTACCCAGGTCGATCATTGGCTTGATTCCAAACGCGTCCCAAAAATCCGCTCCCCAAAATAATTTCCCGCGAAATTTCTGGAACTACGATTGTTGGAATCACCTTAGTGACTGCTTTGTAAGTAAACGGAATGTTTACGGAGCCCCGACAGGCGTAATTTGCACCATCAGCAGTGGCCACCCGAATGGCTGCCGGCTGCAACTTCAACCCAAATCTCTCAATCAATTCCATTGAATTTAAAATACTTATCCCTGCCCCGGAGTCCAACAAAGCTTCTGTCTCAAAATCGAAAATTCTCACTCTAATGTGAGGACACTTGCTTATCCTAATTCCGTAATGGTGAATATGCAAAAACGGGTCAAATGTTTGGGGAAGAACGTGTGATGCAGGGATGCTCAATTCCCCTGACTCGCACCCCTTCTCAGGTTTCCCTGTATCCCACTCTCTGGTACGACTTCTTGTCTGACGCACCGTTCACAAGAGCGAATCGTCCTTCCAAGATTGCCACATCCGTAACAGAAGATGTTCCGCGGTTTTGTGCATTGTCTCCAACCGTGTCCTTCCTCTTGGCAGTTCCAACAGCTTAATCTCGCCAAACCAGGTTCACCATTCTCTGCTTGACGATTCCCTTGCACCTGTTGCGTTGGACCACTAAACGGCCGGGACGCCGGTGGCCTGTTTCTCTGGTATTGTCCCTTAACGTGGTTCACTGTTGCTTCCTGCTCCTCCTCGTCTTCGCTGACATATTCTGCGGCTTCAATCTGATTGATTGGTCTACGAACGAAATGATCTACCCCCGGTTGGTGTAGTTGATGATCGGCCGCATCGATGCGGTAGTTCAAGTCAATAAGATGCTGCAAGTCTCTTACGCGAACGATCGAGATCTTGGACCTATAATGTTGCCGCATGTTGTCCCATATGACCTCAAATTTCCCGTCTTCGAGACAATGGCTTGGACAACATCCCGGTTTAGCTTTTCAATCTCCGACACAAAAGCTATAAACGACTCTCCTCGCTGTTGTTTCCGCTCCTGAATCTTCGACCGTATCCCTTGGTCCTTGTTAGGGTTACCGAAGCGATAGGTGATTCCATTCTTGAAGTCTTCCCACGTGATCAAGTCATCCACGTAGGTGAAGAACCAGTCTGACGCGGCTCCTTCTAACAGCATGTGGATGTCCCTTAGCAATGTATGCTCGGATACGCCTTCGCGCTCAGCTAGTTTTGATGCTTTATAAAGGAAGTTTTCGACGGATATTCCCCGAGAGTCTCCCGAGAACCGCAGCTTCCACTTCTCTACTCGCCCATAGCCTTGCTCACGTCTATGTCGGCCGTCTCTGATTCCTCGTCGATGCCGATACCGTCTCGTACTTCCACTATCATATTCGTACAGCGAATCCTCGTAGCTATCACGCTCGAACTGGTTGCGATCGACCCTCCGATCCAATCTGTTTTGCTGCACTGTGGCAAATTCCTCCTCATCTGAATCCGTATCGACGAACTCATCAGCATAGCACGTTGACCGAAGTCCTGTCTGGCGCTGTTGTGTCCTTGGGTTGTTCTGTGGAAAGGTCTGTCTATTTTCAGGAATTCGCGGTCTACTCACCATATTTGCCGCATTATCCGCGTTAGCCTTATTTGACAAATCGGCTAAAATTCGCTTCAGCTCCTCCCATTCCGTACGAGATACTTCGATGGTATCTTTGATTCCGTTTTGGTCTGTCCGTTCCTGCAGTCTGAAATCTGACCGATTGACTTTTGGAATTGTCCCTTGGGAGTTTCTCATTTCACACCTGCCTTTAGGACCAGTTTCTAACATACTGTCGGACGCCGGTTCCCCCATTGTTCGACTTGGACTGACCGGACCTGATAGACCTACTGCCCCCTCTGTTTCTTGAATAATAGGAATGGATGGTTTCTTTTGAATGGAGACAAGGATGGCCCGAACTGGTAGTACTCCATAAGTTTTTCGATTCTACGGCTAAGTTCTCTTTGCAGTTCTTTACCCTCTCCCGTGTCTGCAATGCATCTCTTCACCCGATAATAATAATGTATCACCCTAGACTCATATTTGGCCTCTACCTTTTTAGACAGGGCCTTCTCCAAATTGTCAATTCTAGCACTAATATGACCCGCTTCGTCTTGAATGTTGGTATTTGCCCTATAGTTCCTCCCTTCCTTTTGGTCAGATTTGAACAGAAGTCTCAAATGTCTTTGTTTTCCCTGGACATCGAGTTTGAAAACTTCTTCTGGTTGGTTGCGAATCGACAACTCGTAGTCGATCTCTTCAAGGTTGAGATCTTCAGCTCTTGGTAAGGAACGATTCATATTAATCGATCTATGTATGTTTCCTTAAACCAGAAGAAAAAAAAGGTCACCTATTCAACCGCAAAATCGTGATTCAGAATATTTGAGTTTTGATGTAATGTTCCCAGAGAAGCTATTCTTGTTTGAACAGCTATAAAATCATAAATAACATTTAGCAAACAAATATTGAAGAAAACAATTTTAATAACACTAGAAAATAATTAAATCACATATAAGATAAGCTTAATGATAAGAACGAGATTTTTTTTTGTATGATACGTAATTGTGCAAATCAAACGTTTTATGAAAAAAACGAAACGAAACAGAAATAAATACTCAATATTATTTATATGTACAATATAAGAGAAAGTTCCTCGAAGAAAAATAAATTAAACAAGTCTTGTTCCCTTCGACAACTAAACACACAAATACTATATTAATACGAAAAGATAATTATCATATACAGTTACACCAAAATCAGAAAATGCCTGGTATTGTTGGGCGCCAAATGTAACCCGCCAGCCCGTCGCGCTCCCCGTTCGTAAGTGGATGGCTTTAGCGCCACTCCTAAAAGGAGACCACCCAGCAGTTTGCAGGTTTGCCCGGCCTGAGACCCTTCAAGGGAGGGGTTAATTTTAAAGAACTTGGGAAGAAAGCTGACTGGCTGCGTTAAATTAGCCGTTGTACTTCTCGGTAGAGGCTAAAGGCCATCAATACCACTGAAGTTCCAAATACAAAATTCCTAGAATTCTACGAAACCTTAATCACTGGAGCGGGGTGTTCTCATCACTGGCCCAGTATGAACGTCACTCCATTCCAAACTGTTTCCAATTTGAAAATGGTTAAAGGTCGATTTCGGGCCGACTTACCCAGTAAAAACAAACTACAAGAAAAGCGAAACGAAACCGAACTACATGAAAATCCCTCACAAGACACTAATTTCTTCAACTGACTACATCAAACAATTTAGATTGGGAACCACTGACAACATTTATTGCACACAAAACTTAGCTATAAAAGCTCAGCGCAAAGCTGTAACGAATAACGCATATGGTTTACTATAAATATATTTACAAAACGCTCTCCCTCTACATGTTTGCCTAGGCCTTCTGTTCCCTTTCCTCTACTCTAACGTGCATTTACTCTCTCCTACTTCATTCCTTCTCTTCGACGGCGCTTGCCGTGCACGGACTCTTCTCCTGCGTGTGTGTTTGGTGGCTACGGGTGTGGGTTTCGGTGTATTGGGTCGATAATGTGCTCAATGAATCATTAACAATTGAGACGGCTACGGGCTATCGAATGTGCCGTACTGTCTCATGCGCATGGACGACACAACGAACAAACATGCATGCTTGGTACTTACTCTACCATGGATTTACGAGTGGGTGGTCTTACGGATGGTGGGGGTGGACTAGCGGTGGACACGGAGCTGTGCTGGCATCTGCTCCGGCCTGTACACGATCGCGGATGCGATCAACGGTCCATTCCGTTGGTCCTTACTGGATCCGCGGACTTACGCGCAAACGCGGCACGTGCGTTCGTTCGTCTCCCTCCTTCTTGGCGATTGGGTTGATGTCACGGATGAACTTGCTGACGCTGACGATACTGGTACGGTAATGGCAGGCCTGCCTATCTAGGGCGCGCAGAATGGCGCGGCGCAACCCTCTTCCGGTCACGTGTGTCCCGGGGAATCCTCCGAAATCGAACGGTGGGGTCAAGAGCGGGCTTCTGGTGGATGGTGGTGTGCCGGCAATGGCCTCTGCTGCCACGAATCCTACACCCAAAAGAGCCACAACGCACATGTTCACTACATGCCCAAATTTAGCACCAAATCATCTTCTTACCCTTATTTTTGATAACTACACACGCACTATTCCCCAAACGAGAAACTCCTACTAGTCTTGAGCAATCGAACTAGCACTACTGGAAAGGGAACTAATATTAGTAATCCTACTAAGAACTCTCATGTAGTTAAACTTCACCTAATTAAGCACACCACGACGCGGAACAAGTACTTTAACCACTCTTGCCTCTTCCACAGTTCGAAACGAAGTGGACGATCAAGGCTGGGAATTGTCCTCAGATACCCGCTAAATTGTGACCTTCGGCTTCGAGGTCGCGAAATGGGACGAAGTCCAATTTCGCGAGTGCAAAAATTCTCAAAATTTGGACCCGAAACTTCAATGGCATTGCGACCTCTCTTTCCAACGGCCGCATTAGCACGTTAAGGCAAATTCTCTCCCCAAGTTCGGTAGGAGTGTGCCAAGCCGAACGGGAAAGGTCATTGGATCCTGAAAGGATTTTTGGCAGGTCGATGTCCGCCGAGAGACATCGCCAATATGGCGCGCGTTGACAATTTGGGCTGGCTTGGGTTCTTTTCTTAGGCGCGTGTAACTGCTGTAGGGAACTCATTTATGCAAGCGTATGCCAATGGTAACTCTACAGAAGGGACGATCTAATGCGGTGAATTTATTTCTATTTATTGAGAAAAAACGAACGGACATGCAGAGCTATTAAATTTGGAAACATTTAATCAATATATTACAGGGATAAATCTTAAATTAGACAGCGTACTTGTTACACACCCCCGTAATTATCATCTCGATCCTGGCGTATAATGTTAAAATCGTAGAAGTTAAGATCATCTTCAGAAGAAAGCCATGTTTCACAGAGTGCAAATATATCACAATCCGGAATTGTGAAGTAAAAACTTAAATGTGTCTAATTTAGGTTTTAGACTATGACAGTTCCACTGTAGCACAGTGATCATATCTTGTACCTCACTTGATGAATTAGCCATCGAAAGATATGATCGAAGCTAGGAGGGGCCATGAAATAGTCAATTCCTTGAGATACTCTTCTATTGCGGGGAGAAAAAGGTCGAGTATGCCTCTGAATGAGTCTGAAACTCCGAGAGCATTACATATGCGATCCACAAGGGCCGTAAAAGTTATCAGACCTCGCTTGGCCCTGGGGGTTTTTGAGGAAGAGCGAGGAGCTTCAGTAGCATTTCTTTTGCTTTCTTGTCTAGAGCTTCTTTTCGAAGTGTATTTTATCTGTGGAGGCGGGGGCGGCAGATCTTTGCTGCAGCACGGAACGGAAGCATCAAAGACCTGTTTTCTTCGGGATTTTCAAATTTGCCCCACCACCTTTGGAATTAGGCAAACTTCTGAGGGAAGATTTTAATACCTTACGGCGCAATCCCGGAGAAGATGGAGACTTTCTTTTACCGGGTGCGTGTACCTCCGAAGAATCTCCCCCATCGGTTTCGTCGTCGTTCGCTTCATCGGAAGACAACTCTTGAAAAGAGTTACCAACTGGGATGGCTGATGAAGACTCTTTTGCAGGCGGATTTAGAGCTTTCACCATCTCCGCATACGTCTTCTTGGAGCGCTTCACAATTGAGCGACTCTCATTTCGAATGCGTCTTTTGTATGCCGGGGCATTTCTGCAAGTCATGCAGATCCTTGCTACAGTAGCTGCATTTTTCAGCTTCCTGTGTGCAGGCATCTTCTAAATGAGCTTGGTTGCATTTGCCACAACGGGGCTTGTTGTCGCAAAAGCTAGCACTGTGGCCAAGCTGCTTGCAGTTGGTACAATTGAATACCTTCGGCACGTAAAGACGCACTGGGTTAAAAAACACTATCAATGCAAACAAATTTCGGGAGGACGGAACCAGGAAAAGTCACTCGAAACGAGGCGGACGGCGAAAAAACTTTCTTATTTCCTTCCATGGAAACTGATTGCAACTGTTTGCAATCCAGTATAGCCACATCAGGAATTGACCGGTTCTCAAAAACGCCTTTGCCAGTCTTTATGTCTTCACATGTCAGACTCGCGTCGATGATTTTCCCTTCCACCTCGACTTCTCGTGCAGGAATGTAGATAAAGTATTCCACAGTAAAAGCCTCATGCTGAGCAATTTCGTTCGCTGCTTTGTAACTAGGTGCAGTTACACGCAGCTTGGATTGCTTCACTTGGTGAATAACGGTCCCAGGATATTTACGCGTCAGCTCTCTGGAAATCGAGAGCACATTCAAAATCTTATTTTTGCGCCGGAAATAGACAACCCAAGGCCCAGCCGAAGACGGTTGATAAAACCGCGTTCGAGCAAACGAGATCTTTAGGAGGCGTATCGCCTCCATCCGATTCGTCCATGCGGGAAAAATCCAACCGCAACCGAATCAACAAAAAATTAAAAAAAAATGCGGAGAAAAAAAAAATGAGCAGAAAAAACTAATCAATTAGTGAGCTATTTTGTACACACCTCCCCTATAAGGGCAAAAAAAATAAAAAATAATTAAAAAAAAAAAAAACTTTCGAAGAGAAAAAAAAAGTCAGTGGACTATTTTGGTACACACTTCCCCTAACAGAGCCAGCAAAATAAGCTCCGGGAGAGAGACAGAGGCGAAGCGAAAAACAACTTTGAACTCAACACTGTTTGTTCTGGGAGATGCGAAAGCAGTTCAATAGAGTATGGATAGGTATAGAAATTTGCTACTTATCCGTTCCCGTTCGATGACCGCAAAGCAGCTAGCCTTCCACGTCGTAGGTAGGCAAAAAATCGTATCGCCGTCTTCGCTGTTGATTTGCACGGGGGGAACCAATCACCGGGGGATGAAGGTGACAATGTTTTATTGTGGCACGATACCAGTTGACCCTTGTCAATCTGGTTCGCTTCCTTCACGATGCGCGGTTTAAAGCACTACGGTACAATACTGCACTGGTAAAAACCACACGGGCGGTGGAAGAAAAAAACCAAAACACTACCGACTGCCAAAAACTGAACTGGCTTGTTCAAGCGCACAGCAAGGAATCAAGTAAAAAAGCTTAATCAGCACCAAATCTATTTTGACGAACCAGAGAAGTCCAGTTAATCTGTTCGCTTTATGGATGGTATGGACAATTATGGCAGAATATTTGAAATGGTCAACCTGATCGAGAGTCATGAAAGTAGTGTAGGTGTGTTACAAAATTGCAATAAACACAAATTGAAAAAAAAAAACGACATAATATATTTTCTTTTAGAATTTCCTTACAAATTTGAAACACAAAGGAGCTGTCATTTGTGCTCTCAAAGTGTTTTTTTCTCCAAATACTCCAATAATATCATGTTTTTTTTGACGTGTTAAGCACTTTTTCTACTTATACCTAATCACTACGCTGAATCCATCTTTTCCCGTTTCTATTTGCTGATTTTTTAGTTATGTATATGAGTAGTGCATTTTTATCATTACGATATTCCGCAGGGTGTGCGACTCCTCGAAACAAGTGACAGCTTATATGGAAAACCATCCTCCACTCGGCAGCTGTTCGTCAATGATCTCCCAACGCAAAATCCACCACACCTGACTCCACTATAACCTACGCGACGACAAGAGCCAAACGACAGTAGTGCTCTATGTAAACACGTGCAATATCAATTTGCTGCTTCTTATTTCACCTTTCAGCAGCGCATAGATGTGATTGGATACGACGCCACCATCAACCGCACCACCAAACGGTTCCAATGTCAAAAAAAAATACCAGAACGACGATTCCGACCTACCCGAGAGACCCAGAGAAGCGATGCGTTTTCTTCGAAATCGTTTCCGAAGAAAATTGAGGTAAACATGTTTGTGTGTGCTTTCTACCTTCCAAGGAGAGCATGGACTGCTGGATGCTTGGGCTGAAGATGGAGGTGTTTCGGGGAACTTTTAGCTGGTCGTACAGCAGTGACTTACCGGTGGGCCGATTAAGACTAAGTGTACATAAAAATCATTTAGGGATACAATCAACTTTGAACTCGGAGCAGGAGTGCATTTCTCTTTCATCTATATGGAGAACGTTGCTGACTAGTGCAGTGGGCTGATGCTGGTGTTTCGCAATAAAAATTTGACATTTTTTTTTAAATAAAACTCCATCAGCAAGAATACAAGGTAGACGAACTCATCGACCACCTCAATTCGTATCCCAGTCTATTGTAACACTGTTCCATCTACTAGATTGTACTTTATCTTGGACGCATGCCTCGCGTTTCAGGTGGGTGTACAGGTTTGCCACCTTTTCAAATTTTCGGCCGACAATGTCCAAATTATCCGCGTAGCAAACAAATGTACTGGATCCCGCGAAAAACCATACCCCGACTGTTAGACCTGGCTTTCCGCATACAACCTTTTAGCGCGGCACCAACAGGCACGAAAGTCCATCACCTTGTTGTACTCCCGGCGGAATTCAAACGAAACTGGTATGTTCGCCTGAAACCTTCACACAATTTTACACACCTTCCATCGTCGCTCTTATTCAGTCTCGTGAGCTTCCCGGGAAAACTGTACTTGTCCTTGATTTTTCATAGCTCTATGCGGTCGATACTATCCTAGGCTTCGATACTACCGAGGCCTCTCCAGGCGCATCTCTATAAGTTCAGCTCCGATTTTTGTTCTTAAGCTGGCGAATGGCATCCTTAACCTCCCTCAAAGTGTGGCTGGGTTGGTTTCCATCGTCCGCAGTACTGACGAAGGCATTTCTTCCCTTTTGCTTCGACCTTCATTGCCTGTGTTCTCAGCGCCATTCAGGTGTTCGTCGTAGTACTGCTTCCACCTTTCAATCGGGTACACGACGTTAGGCATAAGGACGTTAGGCATAAGTACGATAGGCATAATGGACGTTTGGCATAATGGATGTTTGGGCATAATGTACATTAGGCATAATAGACGATAGGCATAATTTCCAAAATAAAAATTGAAATCGTTTGGTGAAGAGTAAGCTGACTTTTTTGGTAATTGTGATGGGCTTCAAAGATCAAAGTGTGTCTTTTTAAAATGCGATTGCTTTGCAGTCGTCCCATAGTGTGATACATTACGCATAATGGTGGAAAGTGGTCCTAGAACAAGAACACTAGGCCAAGAACTTGAGTTGGGGGCGTAATGCCAATAATAAGAACAACGCTTTAACTGCTGCTCATCTTTGAGTTTGGCTGTACACATATAATGTATTGGCATCATCAGAGATTAATCCCTTCTTTAAACTGAGGCTGTTCTTTATAGTTATACTGTCGACAAAATAATTGGAGTTAGTGCTGTTAATGTTTTAATCAGCAAATTTTTCTTCTTATATAACTAAACTGTTCTTTTTGAGAACATACATATTTAATAATTTATGTCATTATTGCTCTGAATATTTTCATCATACATTGTCCCTTCTTTAAATCATAGGCTATTCTTATAGTTATACGGTCAATTTTATGACTAGAAAAAAGGGCTGTTTCAAAATCGCATTCTCCCAATAATATGCTGTTTTGTGGATTCTTGCTGTTCTAATAGTTATTGGGATTGTAGATGCATATATTTTCAATAAAAAAATCGTTTTAACTTGCTCTTGAATGACTTTATGGAACACTAAGGAATAAGATAAGTTGTAGGAGCTCTATGCAATAAAGTCTGGAATATTATTTTGAACCTTAATGCACACCATGCTGAATACTTTGCTATATTAAATTTGAACTTGACTGTTAAATTGACTTTGAAATAAAATTTAACTTTTCAAGCTCGACGAATTTTAAATATTTTCAAGGTGCTTTCAGCAATGTTTATATATGTGGCTGGTCAGAATTGTCTGAAATCATCCACAGTTTTTGGCAGAATAGGCAAAGAAACTGTTCTCACTAAATTAAATTCACGAGAAGACTCAGAGTGGGAATGTAGCGCTCTTCTTGGCGTCACACTACCAGAATATTATTGTTGAGGGTAATGTCACCTATCACAACATGATTTTTTGGCTTGACTCTAGATTGATGTCTTCAAGTTAATCATTTCCATTATAAGTACTAATAATTATATGGAAGATTTCCCTTCTCTATAATTAAGGCAATTAAGTAAGAGAACCATAAAAATGTCTGGAAACAAATAACACTTGCACATCGCAAATATAAATGGAAACTTACAATAATGGATTGAGATGAATTTCGCACTATTTTTTATGAGCTGTTACATCTTAAGGACAACAGCCACCCCTCAACGTAATGGAATTTGTAAATGGACTCAAGCTATTTTCGATATAAGACGAGTTTTGAATGGCACATAAGCAAGTAATTTTATGCCAAACGTCCATTATGCCTAACGTATTTTATGCCTAACATCCATTATGCCTAATGTCTTTATGCCTAACGTCCATTATGCCGAACATACTTATGCCTAACGTCCTTATGCCTAACGTCTTTATGCCTAATGGGGTATACTCCTTTCAATCACCTCACAGTCGTCTGTCAAGATGCTCCCATTCTTATCCCTGTACATATAGGCTCGCAGCGCAAAGCCGTTGCGGGATGCGTTGAGCTTCTGATAGAACTTGCGTGTTTCTTGAGACCGGCACAACTAATCCATCTCCTCGCACTCCGTCTCCTCCAGGCGGCGTTTTTTTCTGTCGTTTCCGTCTATAACGTTCCACTTTCTGTCGGGTCCTTTGCTGTAGCATGACTGCCAACGTTGTATTCTTCGACTTCAGAATCTGACTACATTCCTCGTCGAACCAATCGTTCCGTCGACTCCGTCCCACGTACCCGACGTTGCTCTCAACCGCATTGTTCAGGGCTGCTTCCCTGTTCTTCAGCAGTCCTGAAGAGGGGCTTCATCCAGCTCACCCTCCTCCGGTAATGCAGCCTCGACGTGCTGCGCGTATGCAGTTGCAACATCCGGTTGCTAAAGCCGATCTAGGTCATACCGGGATGGCCATCGGTACCGTACGTAAGTAAACGATGAAAAATTTTGGGCGCAGTTTAATCTTCATAAGATAGTGGTCACAGTCGACGTTAGCACCACGATAGGTCCTGACATCGATAATGTCGGAGAAGTGCCCGTCCATCAATCAGAACGTGGTCGATTTGTGATTCTGTCTGCTGTGGTTATCTCCAGTGTATCGGTATGAAAGGCTATGCTGGAAATAGGTGCTACGAATGGCCATATTCTTGGAGGCGGTGAAATCAATTAGTCGTAAACAGTTTTCGTTCGTCAGCTGGTGAGCGCTGAAATTTCCAAAAGTAGGTCTGAACTCCTCCTCCTGGCCAACCTGAGCGTTTAGATCTCCTCTGATGATTTTGACGTTGGGTCTTGGAAAGCTGTCGTACTCGCGTTCGAGCTGCGCGTAAAAAGCGTCTTTATCGTTTTTTATTATGCTTGTTAAATAAGCTACCACTGTGGCTTTAACTACAACATTACATTTTTATTGATGTGACGTCCACTTTCAATGGGGTTTATACTTGCGGTTTTCGATGGTAGGTGGTAGCTAATATGGTGGGAACCTCTGGTTCCATCATGATAAGTTTTCTCTGATAGTGATGGCCAAACATTGCCGGAACTAGCAACCATTGGCGATTACCTCAGTGAGCCGGACAGAAAGATGGCGGGCACTGTAGAATCTTGACGGATGATTCGAGTGCGGCAGCGATTGTCGAATTCTGAAGACAAAGCAGGCCATGCATGTGACGTTGATGGCGGCTTCGACTGTTGATGACAGGGCAGGCACAAGCTGATGGTGGCGACTGGAAGCTGGCAATGATTAGGTACCGTAAAACGGGGTAACTTTGATAGTTTTTTCGAAGAAAACTTGAATATTTATGCATGCTGTTTCAAAGAATTATAATTTATATTTTTAAAACAGGTACTGGCATCCTAGCTATCGATTGCAGTTGATAGATTGCCAAAAGATTTATTTTGAAGGGATATATAATTTTTCATATAATCGAAAGTCGATTTTCTGTTTGGGGTAACTTTGATAATGGAGCATAAATCAAACCACATCGAACATTTTTAGGGCATTGCATACCTCTAGGCGTTTATCGTTATATGGAAATTTCTGACTTAGATTACAAAAATGGTCACAGTTTGTAAAAATGGTTCTCGCTAAGAGATTGAGACCATATTTAAGTTCTATTATAACTAGGGCTGTCAAATATAAGTGACGAACTATTCAAAGCCACATCAAATAGTGATTGCAGAACAGGTTGTTCGTAAGCGTTTTGAAGCTGCTAAAGTTGCATCAATTTTTAATATCGTATATTAAGTTTCAAATGTTCTCGAATAAAATGAAAATAGCTCTGATATGAAGTGTTATACAAATATTCTTTACGTTTGCATTCGTTTTGGCTTAACTGATTAAGAGATATTAATCTTATTTCTGTGTGGTGCTGAATGAACATTGTCATAGATCTTGTCTTTCAACCCTGTCGGCCATCATGACAATCAAAAGCGTGTTGTAAGAAGTCCGACAATGTAGCGTCGGATCGGACATCAAACGATCTAGTAGGCATGGCACAACTTCGACGCCTCACTCCTATAGTAACGTCAGAATGTAATGAAAGGTACTTCGTGGGGCTCCCGCTTGCCAACAAGGATTCTGAGCTCCACATTTGGCGAACCTGCCAGAATTTTGAATACATTTTCGTGTTCCTGGAGAGCCTGGATTCGTTAGCAAGCGGGAGTGTCCACTAGAAAATGTGTATGTAATATGTTGTTAACAAAATGTTAATAAAATCTTAGATTTGTTTTACCAAATTAGGATGATAGTGTTGTCTAATAACACAGAACACCTAGATATAAGAAATAATGAATGTAATGTTTGGAATGATACTAATAAAGAAATTAAAAAAAAGAAAATGTGTTTGTGTCGATACTTTTTAAACCGCGTGTGAAAATAAGTGTTCAGAGTGATTGTGGAGTGAATTTTTAATCTGATAAAAAAGGCATATATCTGTAAGTAAACAGCAATGTTTTATTTTCTATGAATAAGAGAAAACTGGTTGACTGTTTGAAGAGGAAAAATTACATGAATATATGTTGCTGTGTGCGTTTGAAATGCAAATATCAAATGCGGGAGCCATGGCGGTGACGATTGTCTACCCTGATTTTATCAAGAACTTACATTCCGTACTAATAGGTAACCAACGGACCAACATTTCTAATTTACCCTATTAAAGAGACAATACACAAGATTAAAACAAATAATACACGATGTTTTCACAATAGGGTCCTAAAGCCCTGTCCCAATTTTTGTACCAACGCTTAATTTTAGGCCAGAAACACATGTTCACTAAATTTTCAAATGATTTTCGTTGGTTTAAGCCCAAAAAAAATATTTTTTTTACGGTTTTTGAGAATCTGTCACACCCCTTGGTTTAAACTCAAATGCTGGGTATATTTTGTTTTCCGTGTCCCTCCCGAAACGTCAGATTGGAACAACCCCAGTGTTAAAATTAGCAGCCCTGTGACATTTTTGTCGATAAAGTGAACGTCAAACATTATCAGAAGTGTCAAGGTTATTTGAGCTGGAAAAAATGCTGAAGTAGTTGCTCTTTCGTATTATAAAATAAAAACAAGAATTCATTAAACATTTTGGGACCCAATTTAACCTCAATTATTATCGACCAGTCTCCACGCGAACTCACTATCGAGCAATCGATACGCGCGCACTCCTATACCGTTCGAGAATCACCAGCTAAATGAGATCTATTTTGGGAGCATGCTCTTTGCATGCTTAAAACAAGACATGCCTGTACTGTCCATAACTGCATATTTGTAACATTCGACAAAAGTAGGCATTGAGTAAATGGGATACCAAGTGTGCATTTTATTGCAGTATGGGAGGTAACTAAAATTTCAAAAAATTACCAGGAACTCAAAAGTGCTTATTTAAGGCTGATATTTTGTACAACTCATATCGCATACTAGGTGATTATTCAGAAAATAATTCTGATAGAAATTTCATTGCTATTATATTACGAGGAACATTTATAATCTCAATGTGACTGTTATGCGGTTGTAATTACCAATGTGACAAAGCAACTTTTTTTTCGAATTTTCTAGAACAATCTCAGAGATTTCAGTAAGGGATGGTTCAAATATGACGTCCATCGTTTTTCAGGATTTCTAGACACCCCTCCCTCCTCTGTCACGCTTTTTTCCATTACCTAATACACGCACTCTCACACTTTCGTAGACTCCACACTTCTTTATATAAACAAATTCTCTGGATCGAACTCGTCTATGTACCGATTCTAAGAGCCAGTTCACACTACGCTAAAATGCGCTGTCATAAGCCTTTTCATGTGACAGATCCTTCTATGCATTTGTTTACATCGGTGGAGGACCGGTGCTAACACGGGCCTGTCATTTTCATAGAAGAACTGTCAAAGTGCTTCCCGATCAGCTGATTTGAGACGTCATGTGAATAGGCCTATATAAGGCAATCCATGAGACAGCTGCGATCAGCTGGTTTTTTGTTTACCATGAGCTTTTTACGTTTCGTAATCGGAGTGACTGTTCGATCACAAAGGAAAATGTAAAGCTCCGATAACTGCATGTTTTGTTTACCCTTCCATTTCGGTTGCATGCACACTTTTTGCTGGAATTTTCGTGGAAAGTGCTCATGGATAGCTTTATTGACTCACCCATAAAGTCACTGAATGAGTGCTGCTAGTTTCCCCGGAATGCGAACTTTCTTCCAAGGGTGAAATGAATAATTGTATCGAAATGAGCAATCAGTTCGATGCTCTAGACAAATTTTCCGAACACCAAATCGAAGCAGCCTCTAGCCCAGGCTCTTTGATTCAAGTGAGGAAGCAAAGAGTGCCGCCTATCGTGGTCAGTTGTTCCGAATTTGGGGATTTAGGCAAAAGATCTTGAACTCCATTAGGGGAATCAAGGTTTCCTTCCAAATCGCAAAGAAAGGAGACTGTCGCGTTTTGCCGGAAACTCTTAAAGATCGTGAACTTCTTCTCAAACATCTTGAAGAGAAGAAGCACAAATTTTATACTTATGACGACAAAACTGAACGTTTGTTCAAAGTCGTCTTGAAAGGTCTCTCAAGTGACTATAAATCACCTGAAGAGATCAAAAATGGAATAAATGATATACTTGGATTTTCCCCAGTCCAAGTAATCATTATGAAAAAGAGAACCCAATCTGGCATTGTTCGGAAAGGGCTTTCTCAAGAATTTTATTTAGTTCACTTTAACAAAAAAGAACTAAATAATATTAAAGCTTTAGAAAAAGCAAAACTTTTGTTTGATGTCCGTGTGACATGGGAACATTTCCAGAAACCTGGAGGAAATTACCAGAACCACCACTCATTGCCGTCGGTGCCAAAAGTGGGGTCATGGTACAAAAATTGTCGCATGGATGCTAAATGCATGATTTGCGGAGGTTCTTCTCACGCCAAAGACGTCTGTCCAGTGAAGGAAGATACCACCAAATTCATATGCTGTAATTGCGGGGCTAACCATAAGTCCAATTTTTGGAATTGTCCTTCACGCAAAAGGGTCACTGAGGCTCGTGCCAGGCAGATGAAAGATAATATCCGTTACGATAACGGTTGTTTCCGGAATTTGCCTGGTAGAGATTCGAACAATGCTCATTTTTCAGTTAACGATCGCTTGATCATGAATCATACCCATCAGGAAGATCATAATCATGCTCATTCACAAACTAATTTTAATCCGTCGGGTAGCCGTTCGAATCTTTCAATTTCGAATGTATCTACCCACGGTAAATCCTTTGCCGATATCGTAGCAGGAAATTCAAACTCCTCCCCTGTTCGATCCATGGGTACCGATTCTACTTGTTTCAAATCAAATGGAAAAAACCCTACCGCCACAAGTAACTCCGCTTCTTCGTCTACCGGAAATTCCAATGGGAAATCACATGACATGTCTGCCTCTGATTTTAATTTTCTAACTGAACAATTGAATCTAATGATTGATGCAATGTTCAAAGCCACCACTATGACTGAAGCAGTCCAAGTTGGTGTAAAATTTACAAATCAAATTGTTATTGGATTACGTTTTTCTAATGGATCCAAATAATAATTTAAATATTTTAAATTGGAATGCTCGTTCTCTGAATGGTAAAGAGGACGAGCTGTTTAATTTTCTTACGGTTAATAACGTGCATATAGCAGTTATTACCGAAACGTTTTTAAAACCTGGATCTAAACTCAAAAGAGATCCTAACTTTTTTGTTTATCGTAATGATCGACTTGATGGGGCATGTGGGGGAGTTGCAATCATCATTCATAGGCGTATAAAACATCAACTGTTTTCGTCATTTGAAACTAAAGTTTTTGAAACTTTAGGTGTTTCTGTTGAAACACAGTTTGGTAAATATACTTTCATAGCTGCCTATTTGCCTTTTCAATGCTCTGGACAGCAAGTTAGTTTGCTCCAAACTGACTTGCGTAAATTGACTCGCAATAAGTCAAAATTTTTTGTCATTGGTGACTTTAATGCCAAACATCGGTCATGGAATATTTCTCAAAGTAATTCCAACGGCAGAATTTTATTTGATGAGTGCTCTTCAGGATATTTCTCAATTCAATACCCTGATAGCCCCACATGTTTTTCCTCTTCTAGAAATCCATCTACGATTGAGTTGGTCTTAACCGACTCTAGTCATCTTTGTAGCCAACTGATTACTCATGCTGATTTTGATTCTGATCATGTCCCTGTTACATTTCAAATATCCCAAGAAGCGATTCTCAATCCTATCAGCTCCACTTTCAATTATTTACGAGCCGACTGGAATATATATAAAACGTATGTTGACTCTAATCTTGATGTTAACATTTATTTAGAAACTAAACTTGATATTGACAATGCTCTTGAAACTTTAACAAATTCCATTGTTGAAGCCCGGAGCATTGCAATTCCAAAATTTGAATCCGTGATTATAGACGATGATCTTAAACTCTTGATCCGTCTTGAAAACGTGAGGAGAAGGCAATTTCAACGCACTCGCGATCCTGCTATGAAAATTATATGGCAGGATTTGCAGAAAGAAATCAAGAAACGTTTTGCAGATTTAAGAAACAAACATTTTGCAAATAAAATTTCTCAATTGGACCCCGGCTCTAAGCCTTTTTGGAAATTATCTAAAATCTTGAAAAAACCTCAGAAGCCAATACCGGCATTGAAAGAGGAAAACAAATTGTTACTAACTAATTGCGAAAAAGCTCAAAAACTTGTTATGCAGTTTGAAAGTGCGCACAATTTTAATTTAGGACTTACTAGTCCAATTGAAAATGAAGTTACTCAGGAGTTCGAAAATATTCTCAATCAAGAGAACGTTTTCGAAAATGCCTGGGAGACTGATTTGGAAGAAGTGAGAACTATTATTAAAAACTTCAAAAACATGAAAGCTCCTGGCGACGATGGAATTTTCTACATCCTCATCAAGAAACTTCCAGAAAGTACCTTATCATTTTTAGTTGATATATTTACCAAATGTTTTCAATTAGCATATTTTCCTGACAAATGGAAAATTCTAAGGTTGTTCCAATTTTAAAACCAGACAAAAATCCTGCAGAAGCTTCTAGCTATCGTCCAATCAGTTTGCTTTCCTCCATTAGTAAACTTTTTGAAAAAATATTTTGAACAGAAATGAT
>NW_018734567.1:0-29596 GCF_002204515.2 Aedes aegypti
AGCTACAACAATTTTGGCGGTCATTTTGAATCTATCCTCCTTCTTTAATTTTGACAGAAAAACCGGTTTTTCACCATTATAAAAACTGAGTAACTAGCCCTTCACACTCAACTTTTTCCTCAGCTTTCTGATGGTGATCTCAGAAGCCAAAACGAGCAGTGCGGTAATGGTGAAAAAACGTATTTTTTTACAAAATTCAAGATGGCCTCCAACAGTTTTTAAGCTTCAAATGAAAGCTATATCCTTCCTCTATACGATGTCACTGAGTTTGCTATGTGTTCCAAGGGAAATATGAGACATATCACGCGAATAAATACTTACAATTTAAAAAAAAATGGGCTTTTTCGCAAAGTTGTTAGCAAGCTGGCGTACGAGAGGCCCATCAATTTAACACTTCAGTCATCGCGCTGTTGTATTTTGTACAACACTGCTGGAAAAACCTCGCTTTTCGTTTACAACAGCAACGCGGTGGTTCTGACGGTAGCAAATCGCGCGACGACTAGAAGGTTAAAAATCGGAAGGGCCACCCTTTTGTTCTAGAATATACAGTAATGACCCGATTTTGTGAGCTCTCGATTTTGTCTACCCCCGATTTTAGCATCCTTTATTGCGTAATTTTGTCAGCCAAAATTTTATATTTAATTTAATCAAACTAAAGACGTCTATACTGGCAATATTGGGTGCATAAAGTGAATTATGACATTGGCCACGTCTATACAATCATCTTATGACCGAAATTTTGAAATTTGAAATTTATAATAATTATCCAATAAACCGATAAATGTTACCTTGATTTACGGCACATAGAAAATTGAAGTAGAGAAAAATGTTTTTAATAAAATAATCATAAGACTAAGTCTTTATGTTGAAATAAAACTTGAAACCAGTCGTAAAACAGTTATCCCAATTTTAGCTCTTTTCCGATTATGTCAACCTTAAATGCAGCATGGGGCTGAAAAAATAGGGACATTACTGTACTAGCGATCAGTGACATGAAATTGGAATTCTTACGATGCGTGCCGATGGCAGTCTGGTTTCAGTGAAAATTGCTCATCTTCAAAGGGTTCATTCTGAAAAAAAAAAAAAAACAAGTTCTGTTTGCGACATCTTTGATAAGAACGTGAAGTTTCGATGGGCACCGAAAATGAAGGAAACATTTTTGTTTCGTGCAATAATATCATTATGATGATAACATTTACATTTTATTCGCATATCATATTCGCATATATTTTTATCCCTATTGTCCCCCACTGGCTACGCTAAAGAATCATAGAGTACTAAATCTGAAGATCAGAACTCCATCACTGATTGGATTTACTAATGTAATGAAGAAAAACTTATTCATTTTTTTAGTAAATTGTAAAACTTTCAAAACACAAATAGCTATAGAATTTTAAAATTTTCGTTCGAAATTGAAATTTTAATTTACTAGAGTACTAGGCCCAATTTCATGAATGGAATCACGTCCATCAACTTTCCCAGCCCGGAAGCGGTTCAAATATGTAGTGTAAAACACCGACGAGCCCGTGAAATGAACGAGAGTATAATCCATCTTGATGTTGATTTAAGTATCCGCAATAATAAACAGGGTTTTCACCGAACCGGCCAATCCTCGGGGTGACGAACCGGCTGACTGACTGCCTGCACAACAAAAACTGGCTGCCAAAAGATGCTGGCTATTTATAGCTTCATCAGAGTTTGGGGTGTGAAATTTATATCCACCGATGAATTGCTGGCCTAGGAATTGGGTTCGCAGTTAAAATGGTAGCCACTTACGGTCCGGAGCGGTTCCGACCCGGGTAGGCTCTTTGCGTCATCTGGTGAATCCAATTACCTGAAATGAAAATGAAGGAAAGGTCGATAAATTTCGAATGGACAGGTTAATGATTGGTACATGTCGGAGAAAGTTTTGGAAAATGTGTGCACCTACAAGACACTTGCTAACAATTTAAGCTATTGAAATGTGGAATTTTAGAACGACCTGGCCTGTGTGAATTAAAGAGAAGGAAACTAAACAAAAGAAATAACCATATTTTCCTTCCAGAAGTTCGAAACCAGTAGGGCAGCAAACAAAACCCAACATTTTGATATATCTGTAGAAGGAATACAAAAAAATCTTACTCTAACCTACCCAATGCTTATATGGCCCTCCTTAGCCAAGTGGTTTGAGTTCGCGGTCACAAAGCATAGCCATGCTGAAGGTGTCTGCGTTCGATTCCCGGTCGTCCAGGATCTTTTCGGCAATGGAAATTTCCTGGACTCTTCTGGGCATAGAGAATCATCGTACTTGCCACACGCATAACGAATGCGAAAAGGCCAACTTTGGCACGAAAGCTCACAAGTAATAACTGTGGAAGTGTTCATTGAACACTAAGCTAAGAAGTAGGATTGGATAAGAAGAAGAAGTTAAAAATTAAAACTAACGCTCCTTGTTTTATATTCTACTTATGTTCTCTATGAGAACAGCTCACAAGACTAACAGAGCAACGATGGAAGCTGTGCAAAATTGTGTGAAGATTTCGGGTAAACATTCCAGTTCATTAGAATCCCGCCCGGGACTAAGGACTTTCGTTCTTGTTGTTCAAAATCGCGTTTGAAAGGTTTTATATGGAGAGCCGGGGTTAACAGCCAGGGTACGATTTTACGAGATCCAGTCATTTATCTGCTTTGGCGGATGATATGGACATTGTCGGCCGAACGATTGAAAAGGTGACAGGTTGTTTAGATGCTAACTAAATAAATGAATAGTATACGTAAAACAAACAACTAAAAATCAAAAATCCAGATGTTTCCCTAAGAATAATGCTTAGATCTTCCTTTCAAACTGAGTTCGACTGAGTTGAATAGAACAGAAAACGCTGGCCCTCTCTATAAGAAGAAATACGTGAAACAGACCGAACGAGTTAATAATTTGCGCGAGCAGTACGTGCTGCAGATTTGAGCATACCTCCATATCCAGCACAAACATTTTTACCGTAAAACTTTCACGATAATCCAATTTTTCAGACAAAGCTTCCATCCGGCTGTTGAGTTTAGGTTCCGAATGGCGGTGCAAAGTTGGAAAACAGCAGTCTGTCGGAAGTATACTCTACGTGTGTTTGTGCTTGTTTTTTACACGATAGAAGGATCTACCACACATTTCTTGCTTGTTTTATGACGAGGACGTTAGTGCACTCTGTACTCGTACTACGGATTTCTGATTTTTAATTTAATAATATGATACGAATTGTACTTAACTTGTCTCACTATATTGTCATATTTCAGATAAACAAACAGATAATGCTTTTAGAAGAATTTCGTCCACATGACAAGTAACTCAACAATTGGAGCTTCTTTCTCCCTCTTCTTGCTTTCCAGTTTCCTCTTAACAGAAGAAAAAGTAATAAAGAGCGTTTTTCCTTTGCCCAGTATTAAAACTAAAGCGGATGGTACAATATCGGACGGGGATAACTAGACACAAGAATGAGAGGAGAAAACTTTCATCGACTCGTGCCATTAATGGAAGTTTGTTGGCCAAAGTGTAGCGTAATGTTCGTGCACCATGGGAAATGTTGCTGGAAACGAGAGTTTGCTCGTTGAAAATAGAAAAACTTGAACTCGTACTATCGGGCGAATACGATCAGACGTTCAAGTTTATAGTCGTGCTTTATTGCTGAAGGACCAATATGGGTCATTAGGTTGTGGGGTCCAGTCAATTGAAAATGAATGACCTAGAGAGGAGTAATTCTGATGACTAGATATTTAAATTGGTTTGTTGATGCTTCTTCTTCATAATGAAGTTTTCGTAAGTGGTCAAATCCGTCAAATTGTTTCAAACAGTGCGCATCGTGCCTCCATACTGTGCGTTCACAAATTTTCTCCGCTCTTGGAAGTTTTGAAAAATACCTAGAACAATAGAACAGTGCTTCTGAGTGATACAAAACAGTACTTTTCAGTACTATTATTCTACTATTGATCCCTGTACGATCCTTGTTTGGACCCGTGCCTTCGTTTTTTCGTTGGACTCGTCAGTGAAAGCTAGCGGTGGTATTCCTTCTTGTACAGCATCTAGGAAAAAAAAACCTCTTAGAAGGTCTCTTCTTCTTTAGTTCATTCACTAAACATGGTTGCAACTACAAACCAAAGGAAGGGTGAATCTCTGAATTAAAAACTTCTTCCAAAAAAGTGGGGTTTCAAACTGTCACTAAACGTGGCAAGAATAGAAGAAAGAACGTCTCTCCAGAATGCGCGCTTTCTTCCAAAGGTGAAATGGTTAGTGTTAATACCGTTTTGACTCATATTCCGAACACTTAAGGCTAACAGTGACTTCAAATGCATCTGATAGGCATACATTAGCTGATATTTGTGAAGATTATAATTTCTCCGCAAAGCCTTACTGTTAGCTGTTGGGTGTGCCGATAAAATTGTCAATTTAAACTTGTTTAATATCGTTTTCACGTTAAAGTATGAAACAACATTTTGATTCATATGCCGAACACTATGTTCATTCTGTCTCAAATTCCGAACACCTTGATTCAAATTCCGAACAGCACGAATAAAGCGTATTCAAATGAGTAATTTCGCAAATAAATGTATCCAAGCTAGTTTTACTGGTCTCGAACTAGAGAATTATCACTACTCCGAGGTATAAAATAGATTGGAAGACGTTAAAATTTAATTGCAATTGACTGCCATTTCCTTGTAATTTGATGACATATTTCAGCGAAACATTTCAACCGAATCGCCATACAAAAACGGAGTGTTCGGAATATGAGTCTGTTCGGAATTTGAGACAAAACGGTAATTGCATCGAAATGAGCAATCAGTTCGATGCTCTAGACAAATTTTCCGAACATCAAATCAAAGCAGCCTCTAGCAAAGGCTCTTCGGTTCAAGTGAGGAAACAAAGAGTGCCGCCTATCGTGGTCAGTTGTTCCGAATATGGGGGATTTAGGCTGGAGATCTTGAACTCCATTAGGTTAAGATTTTCTTTCAAATCGCAAATAAAGGAGACTGTCGTCGTATATTGCCGGAAACTCTTAAAGATCGCGAACTTCTTCTCAAACTAACAGAAAAGAAGAAGCACAATGTTTTGACTTATGACGACAAAACTGAACGTTTGTTCAAAGTCGTCTTGAAAGGTTTGTCAAGTGACTATAAGGCACCTGAAGAGATTGAAAATGGAAAAAACAATTTACTTGGATTTCCCCAGTCCAAGTAATCACAATTTTATACACAAAATTTATATGCGCAAATTGCGGGGGACTCCATGAGTCTAACTTTTGGGACTGCCCTTCGCGAAGGAGAGTCGTCAAGGCTCGTGCCAGGCAGATGCACGGAATTCCCCTGGTAGAGTATCGAATAATGCTTCGATCGCTTGATTTGGAATCATACCCATCAGGTGTATTATAATCATTTTCATCTATAAACTATTTTTTTCCGTCGGGTAGCCGTTCGAATCTATAAATTTCGAATAGAACTACTTAAGGAAAATCCTTTGTCGATATCATAGCATGTAATTTGAACTACTCCTCCTTGCATACTACGAGTACCCGTTCTAATTGTTTCAAATCAAATGCAAAAACAAAACCCTGCCTCCACAGGAAACTTCTACTCCGCCTCTTCGTCTACCGAAAATTTTAACGGAAAATCATCAGATAATATACCCACTTCAAGTGATATGTTTGCCTCTGATTTTAATTTTCTAACTGAACAATTGAATCTAATGATTGATGCAATGTTCAAAACCACCACTATAACTGAAGCAGTCCAAGTTGGTATAAAATTTACTAAATAAATTGATATCGGATTACGTTCTTCTAATGGATTCAATACATAATAATTTAAATATTTCAAATGGGAATGCTCGTTCCTTGAATGTTAAAGAGGACGAGCTGTTTAATTTTCTTACATCTAATAACGTGCATATAGCAGTTAATACTGAAACGTATTTGAAACCTGGAACTCAAAAGAGATCCTAACATTTTGTTTATCGCAATGATCGGCTTGATGGGGCACGTTGGGGGGTTGCAATCATCATTCATAGACGTATAAAACATCAACTGTTTTCGTCATATGAAACTTAAGGGGTCTAGTTTGTTAATCGAGCAGATCCAAGTGACTCATCTGTGGTCACTATCGATCAAAGTAAGCATGCATATTTCAGATGTCACCCGTCGACTCCCATAGTAATCCAGTCACTTAAAGTGACAACTGTCGAAAAACTCGAGTGACAAGGCCATGTCCACGGCATAAAAATTTACAAGGCAGGCTCTTTAAAGATGTAAATATCAAGTTTGATTGTAAACATGTGACGTTACTCCTATCGTACCATATACCTTCCGGATCACTAGATCATTTTTTTCGCGAATTTGTTCGAGGTGGATAAGAATGACGTCGTCAAGTAGCTGTCAGTTTTCGGAATATATCACCTTCTTAATATCGTACACAGTGGGCCGTGTCAAGTGAAATTTTTGGTCGACAGTAACTCCAGTCGAGTCACTTTGGTCGACTTGACTTATAAAATAGATCCCTAAGTTCTTGAAACTTTAGGTGCTTCTGTTGAAACACATCTTGGTAAATATACTTTCATAGCTGCCTATTGGCCTTTTCAATGCTCTGAACAGCAAGTTAATTGCTCCAAATTGACTTGCGAAATTTAACTCGCAATAAGTCATTTTTGTCATTGGTGACTTTAATGCCAAACATCGGTCATGGAATAATTCTCAAAGTAATTCCAACGGCAGAATTTTATTTGATGAGTGCTCTTCAGGACATTTCTCAATGCAATACCCTGATAGCCCTACATGTTTTTCTTCTAGAAATCCATCTACGATTGATTTGGTCTTAACCGACTCTAGTCATCTTTGTAGCCAATTAGTTACTCATGCTGATTTTGATACTGATCATGTCCCTGTTACGTTTCAAATATCCCATGAAGCGATTCTCAATCCTATCAGCTCCACTTTCAATTATTTTCGAGCCGACTGGAATATATATGAAACATATTTTGACTCTAATCTGGATGTTAACATTTCTTTACAAACAAAACTTGATACTGACAATGCTCTTGAAACTTTAACAAATTCCATTGTTGAAGCCAGGAGCATTGCAATTCCAAAATGTGAAGTAAAATTTGAATCCGTAATAGACCATTTCCGTCAAAAAAATTATTTGCTCATGAGCTTTCTTTCAATTTACTGGACATACTTCCCTAAGGAACCCATATGTTTTGAAGCCTCTAACTATTGAAAAACAATGAAAAACTGGCGGCACGACAGTTCGCCCCACGGTCCCCAACATTTTATTTCTCTCCAATTTTTATCAGGCCCCTTTTTCCCCTATGATTTTATCTCCACGTTGTGGTGAATTTTGATCAGCTGTTCATCTGCGGTCTCCACTCAAGCTTCTGGATTTACTCCAATGATTAAGATTAACTCAGGTGGCGCAGATCATTGATGCGTGACACTAGTTCTCTCTTTTATGGACCTTTGCACGGGTTCACTTATTTGACGTTTGAGCGGTGCCGAATTCACTCGTTGCCATGGTCACATAAATAACACGGCACCGCTTAAACGTCAGATAGTGAACTCGTGCACTGGTCCATTCTTTCGCTATGGACCTTTGCACGGGTTCACTAATTCGACGTTTGAGCGGTGCCAAATTCACTCGCTGCCATGGTCACGTAGATAACACGGCACCGTTCAAACGTCAAATAATGAACTCGTGCATTGGTTTATTCTTATGCAGAGCAAATAGTGACGTCAGCCGGAAAATAAAAAAAAAGAAATAGTGACACGCATCAATGATTTGCGACACCTAAGTAAGTTCCGAACATTGGTCTCAACTTTGTTGATCTTCGGGTTGAGGTGCACTATTTGTTCCATTTTTTGATGATGGTGGTGACTGCAATCCCCACCTCCGTACCGGAAACGACCTAAGAGCTGGTGATGACCGTTCAAATATCTACCTTAACAGGTTCCAACACCGGCACCTTAATATTAATTGCGTGCGCAAACATATTTCCCCCGTTTTGTTTTCAAGACCCCAAACAAGTAGAAACTAGAACTATCAGGAAGAGAGCCGTCGCGATGAAGTTCTCTACGAACAGACTAAAGATCCTCTTCTTATGCTTCGCATGAAGTTACTGTGGTGCTCCAGCTGAATAATTTTCGAAAAGGGTCCTACCACCATGGCGGCAGCGCAAACTGGTGGGTCCTACTCTCTCCTGGTTTTGCGGTCAGTGGAAAATTGGCGACGAAAAATTTCACTGCGTGGCAGCAGTTTGTTCCTTGATTTGTTCCCAATTTGAAATCCGGAACTTTGCCACTATCAAGATTACAAGAGCTGTTTGATTGATACATTATTTGATTCGGATCCCGCCCCGGCTTCCATGGATATCCGGAAATAAAAATGGTATGCTTCCGCGCAGTTAAACCTTCGTTGCCTAGTATGCCACAAAAGCAGGAACTTATCGGGAACATCCGGCGCACCACAGCAGCTTCAGGCATAGAGATGTATGGGTTATTTGTTGTGGTCAATGTTGAACATCATTAAATTTGTCCAGCTACAACGACGGTCATTTTTCGTGGAGTGCTTGTGATTTCTGTGCCTGTTTGCGGGCATAGAACCAGCACGCTAAACAAGATTCACGCATCGCATGTGTTCGATCTACACATAATAAGGCAACGAATGCAAAAATGTCTGAATATGTGAAAAATCTGTACAATTCGCACTCATTCTGTGAGCCTATACATATGCGTGTTGGCCATTGGCAACAGATCGCTGAAAATGGAACTGTCAGTCGTCTCCCGCGTGGCAGCAAACAGTTGACCGTTAGTTGAAGTTTTCCGGCATTTTTTATTCATCGAAAAGCTGAAAGATGGTCACCAATGCGATATTTGTTTCCCCATTTACTTCCGCTTTAACTATTCAAATAGAAAATAAATTTGAAAAACTTAAACTTTGTCATGTTTTCATAATCAAAAGAAAAATGGAAGTGAATTCTGCATTTCGAGCGTTCTTTCGCTGTGCGTAATTTGCTCATTAAGTTTTGTTTACAAGCCCTTGCGCAAAAATGAATACAACCTATCTGCACAGAAAATCTGCTGCATGAGAAGAGGCCGATTTTGTGCACGCGCTACTCATTTTTGAGCGGAACAAGTTTAGCGTGAGGTTGATAAACAACAAACCAACGAGCGAGTCAATTTTGTTGTTGCTGGATTTGACATTTTGTTGCGTCTACAAACATTTGTTGCAGGGGTGTTGTAAAAGTTTTGGAAAATCTCCACTTTTTATACCCATACGGTTGAAACAACTGTGCCACACGATGAAATTCACCCCAAATTCCCAAATTTTCAAAAAAATTTGGGAAAATCAGGAGTGCATATAAAAAATATCGGAAAGCGTCAATAATCATTAAAAGCAATCACCTTTCGAAGAAAAATATAAAAATTGGGGGTAAGGTCCGACGGAAATGGTCTATTGGGTCTTTTGTTGAACCTAGGAGAGTTTTGGAGTTGGTTGTTTCTACTGGTAAAAACTAACTCAAAACCAAACCTTCGTAGGATTGGGCGTTGCTTTTTTTGTTTCATCGTTGTAGTTAACGGCTATACGTTTGAGTGTTGGTTGTTCTTGTGTCAGAGTAGTAAGTGAACGTCTTTATTGTTCTCGTGTTGTTTTTTTTAATGAGTTGTTGTATTGTTTGTCTTGTGTAACCGTTCAATTGTCCTTAAGTTGGAACCACGCTGTCTACCGGCGATCATGTACTATGTTTTGCTGGTATTGACGGAAAGTCCAATCTTCGCTGTCTTTTTTTTTTTTAAGGCACGAAAGCCTTTTCCACGGCTCGACGATCGATTCCTATTATATCAATATCATCCGCATAATCTAAGAGCATATGCGACCGCTTAACGATGGTACCGATTCTTTGCGCGCCTGCTCTCCTAATACCTCCTTCGAGGGCAATGTTGTACAAAAGGTTCGAAAGCGTTCCTTGCTTTAATCCAGTGATTCCCAAAGTGGGCGAATTCGCCCCCATGGGGGCGATTTTCATATCCAGGGGGGCGAAAATTTGTAAAACTGAATTTGGGGGGCGAAAGTGCCAGAAAGGGGGCGAAAGTGCTTGTATGAGACAAATTGAAAACAACATTATGAATCGTTGTAGAGGACACTTGTTTTAAAGGAATATTGTGCTCTTTGAAGAATTATTTATTTCACATCTCTATTTGCACATCTTCCACACCTCTAAGCATGCCGTTTTCAAATCATGTTAGACATAACTTGAAGGTTTTCAAGAACAAAATGTTTGTGTATTCAGTTTTTTGTACCCTATGTGAATTCTAAAATACGAATCGGCAATCGAAAGTTTCCTAAAATATAACGTTTCAAGTTGTTATAAAAAAATTTGGTTTCTTATAGGAAAGTTTGATTATTGATGTTCTTTCTTTCACGCACAACTTAATTGACACTACTAGTTTTAAAACTTCTGAAAAAGGAATGGAAAAATCTAAATTCTTCTGAGTTTGAAAAAAATACAACTCTTTTAACTTATGTTGCACCGCTATGGTACAATTTTCTGGATTTCCATAAAAGAACATCTTCAGGATAGTCAAACAGTTATCCAAATAGTGGTGAACTCGTCAAGGGCGAAAAGCCAGTCAAATAATGATAAAAATATACAAAATTTCTGAAACTAATTTCAACAGTGTCAAATATAACAGGTGATTGATGAAACAGTAACAAATTTATATAAGATACGAAAAGCAGCAAGTAGGCCCAAAGTGTATGGTCGCTGTTTAGTGAAAACTGATGCAGAAGCCAGTACTGATCGCAAGATAATTGAAAATTTGCAATTATAAATTCCATGTTTTATTATGGATATGTAAATCGAGGATATATTTTGAAGTGCTTCGATCGCTCCAAGTATTTCTACGTGATTTCAAGAAAATGTACTCTAAGCATTCATAACAAGACAAAACTTGTATTGTTTTCTGTAGTATTTGAACATACTTATTTGGTTAGAACATCTGTATCAAACTAACATCAGAAAAATTAGAATTAACAAAGTGTTTGATTTATCTTTGCAAGGTCAGAATATTCCCTAGTTAGTCTTTCTGAACACCGACCATCAAAAATGATCAACATATTCATCACATGTAATGTCCTCTACCAGTAAATTTAATAGTTTGATCAATTTTTGGTACGCTTTATGACAAGAAAGGAACAGATGTAGAAAAGAATCCCAACTTAGTTTAGCGGTTATTGAATACAAAAATATAAATTACATATCAGGGGGGCGATTCTAAAACATATTGACCTCAAGGGGGCGAAAGTCTAAAAAGTTTGGGAAGCACTGCTTTAATCCATCTAAGATTACGAAGGAGGTTGAAGTCTCATCCGCAAACCGCACACTAGATTTCGATTCATCTAACGTTGCACGAATCAGTCTAATAAGTTTCGTCGGTAAACCATGCTTTATTATTATCCGCCATAACCAGAGAATCAATTGTCATCCAACACGCAGCAACAAAGACATTGACATCTGCTATTCTTGTTGCAACAATTTTATTCCGCAACATCAGGTTATCACCACTTGAACAGAATATGACAATGATCGATCACCACGTGCGCAGCGATTTTCTGGGCTTCGCATTGTTATTTTCGAGAACTTTCTCTGTGTTGTTGAACATTGGCACATTATCGAACAGCATTCATAAAACAAATTTGGTTTTTGTGTTTAAACATACTGATTAATCGCGAGTTGAAAAGGTTGCAACAATGTGGCGTCATAAATTTTCATCAATATTTTGCTTTTGATTGTATCCTAATCCACAACCATTGGGACAAACGGCTGTGAGCAAGCTTGCTTTGTTGTTTGTTTTTTCGTCTTCTTTGATGACAATTTGATTCACTGGCGTTCAGAGTTGATGATCGGCTTAAAGACTTGGTCTTTGGTAATTTTTTTCAGTTTATTGTCGGTCGTATGGGAGGACTGAGCATAATAGAGTAGAGCTTATTCGATCATCACAGCCTCATCGGCCTAGTGAATTTTGGAGTTCCTCTTTTCCTTGAGGGATGTGTCGGTCGAGTCGCTAGTGGATTCGGTATCGTGGGTCCTTTTGGGTGAATTGCGGTGTTCAGTGATTCTTGAGTTTGCAGTATTACTCAATGTGGGCGAGAGGGTGGACCTCGTACTTGAGTCACTTACGTAATTTTCCCTAGCTTGGGGTGTCTTGGCTTTTTTTCTGTTTTCGCTTCTTCTCCTTTGAAGTTCCGTTCTTATCTTCTAGGCTCGTTTCCTCGTTCATCACACTTTTAATTTCTTCAATCCATAAGGACACTTTCTGTGTAATACACTCTTTTAAAACAGGGACAGGGAGAAAGCGTTTCCCTTCTCAGATTCGGCGATAGACATAACCAAAGGGGTGGGTATAGTTTCAGTTTCCTTCTCGTCTCGAATCCTTGATGATTGCGTCTTTTCTTACTAGATCCTTTTGGAGTTTCTCAATTGTCGCAGTGAGTGCGGCAACTTGACGAATCAGCTCTTCGATTGTGCCGTGTTCACGAATTGTATCGAAGCGATCGCTGACATTGTTACGGGGTTTGCAAAGCGCGCTCCATCTCGTCAATCCTTTTGTTCTTCCTCTTGGAGTCCTCAAGCAGTTGTTTAACAGTAGACTTAAGTTCTTCAACTTCAACGTCTTTGCTCAAGTTTCTCGCGGAGCATTAGCGGCATTGGTAGCGGAATGACCAATCACTAGATCAGGTGTTTTCGGAAGCATATCTTCTGGATGGACTTTGCAGTATTTTCCGCAAATGCGGAACGATTCGGGGCACTTGTTGGCGGAGTTGGTATGACCGAAACGCCAACATCGGTAGCATTGCATGGGCGTAGGGTAATAATTGCGGGTTCAGCAACGAGTCCAGCCGAAATCTATGTAGTCCGTGATCACGGTGCCACTGATGGTGAGAATTATGGTCGGTGTATTTGTGAAAGAGCCATCAGGTAACCGACGTCGAATACGGCGGATGTCCTTCACACCTTGATTGGCGAGCTGATCCTTAAGGTACTGGTCGTTTAGGTCTTTTGAGTCAACGTTAGACACGACACACTTACGCTGATTGAGACTCGGGTGCTCGGTGATAGAGATTTCCGTTCCGTCGTTCAATTTCTGCATTCAGAGTAGACGGCCCCCTGGGTCCCCTTGACGGAGCTGGGTGCCGTTCGCCGGCTCCATGCCGGCGAAACGATCAAGATGAACGACTTTTACACCTTACCACTTCGATGGAACATTGTTCAAAACACCAAAAGTCCGTTTGTTCACTCTATGACACCTCTTCACACTCGGGTCACCAAGCCACACACAGCTGCAAAATGGGCTACGAATAACAATGTGTGCCGTCGAACAACGTAACGATAGTATATGTATTTTGCACGCGGGTGAAGTATTTTCGATGATTATGCCTCGAATCTTCACCGATATCGATTGAATTTTTAGTGGATTCACTAGTATATTAACCTTAGCCCAACTTACCGTCGAATGAGCTTATACGGAGTGAAACATTACGAAAAACCTCGACAACAATGTCCGAACTCAAGTTGGATTGGGAAATCTAATTGTCCAATATATTTGCAGGTTTTAAGCGTAGGCTTGGTGTAGCCTTTGTAGAAACTTCCGTTTATTCGGTCATATGAATCTACTAGTTAATATGGCCGAACTTTTTTAATAAATCTTTGCAAATTGTGTTTCGACCTGTTGTTCAGGAGCTATTTAGCAATGTGTCATCAATTCCCAGTTCAAATTTATTCAAAAAATTTACAAAAAAAAAAATCACCTAAAATTTAAAATTTGTTGCACCTATAGGTAAATATTTTCAAATCTAAACGATCACTTCGACATCTGAGGTGGCTAGTAGGAGAAACCGTCAAAAAAGAGGTTAGGTTGGGAAGGAGTACACAATTTTACACTATTTCTCAGAATAGTTATTTTGTACACGATCAGGAGAACATTGAAAACATGATAAACTTTTTCCTTCGAAAATGTACAGATCTGGTCAGTACTCAGGAACAATTAGTAGGATAAAATAGGAAAATTGGTGTTTGGCAACATAGGTTATAAACTTCCGGATTCTTTGTGGGTGGGTCAATTTGTTGTGAAGTCACGCGTATCGCAAGAAAAAAGGGTGAAAATGATAATGTCAATGGAAAATAGTTCTATAAACAATTGATTATGACCTATTTTTTGGGGTTGAAAAATTGAATTTTGGATGTAAACAAACATTTTCAGTAACATTGTCTTCCTAAGTGACCTTTATGATAGTGGCGCATTATATTTGCCTACAGTAAACCTATTGTTCCTTTAGTGATGATGATGATGATGATGTATACTACCATCTATTGTAGCAAGGCATCTGCCTATAGCACTGGAATAATCTGAAAAGCGATTTGACAAAGATTGTGCTGTTGTTCGTGAGCAGTCAGTCTCCTGTATGAAGGGCCAAAAACGGATGTGCGGACCCGCAAGCAGAAACACTTGCACGAAACCCGCGGCAGAGGAAAAGAATCTCCTTCCAGAAGAAAGTATTCACGAACAATTTTACAACCAAGCCCTCGATTGACAGAATACTCCCAATAGATGGGGTCGAAGAGCCCGCCCTCAATCTACGAAATGTTAACAACAGGGAGGAGGCAGTCCCAAGCTCCCTGTCCAAATCGCTTCATTCCGGTGCCCTGATGGTCCCTCCCAACCCAGTTATATATGATATGAAAAGATAAATATATACAATATAAATTAGAACAATCTCACCAAGTTAGTTGGAACCCCATGCAGATTTGTAACACTTGATGAACTGGATGAATTCTCCGATGACCAATGATGGTTTGAATTTTCTTATGTTTTCCTATTTACACGGCACTCGCGAAACATTTCATTAATGATTGTGTTAACTTCAACAAGAATCACAATGTCACATATAGCGTCACTCGATGATTATATGAAAATCGCACAATGAACGCGTCACGCTCCGCTTGACGCGCCGCGTTATTATGTTGTCGTGCCTACAGCTTTAGGGTTTGTTCTTTCCTCTTCTAACACCTACATTTCGTCATTGTCATGGCAACATGATGCGCTTACAGTCCAGGGTCTCTCCTATTAGACACCATGGGTTGGGGGCGTAATAGGAATCTACGTTATAGGAGACCCAGGGCTTATGGGATTCATCACTTTGGGGGTGTCGTTGAATATCTCGTATGCTAAAAAGAGATAGTACAGTACTGTCTTCGGCGAAGTTTCCAGTGCCTAAAGTACGATCTACCTTTAGGAGTTTGAAGGGATCATTCTTTTAGTTGAGTACTTGGCGGTAGGGGTGCTTTTTCTGATTTTGCACTATTTTGAACCATGGGGATAAGAATGCAAAATTTTGTAACATATATGATATCTCTGAATCCTGATGTTTTGGAAGGTTGGTGTCTTCCGGAAGAGTTGTTCAGTAGCTCAAGGGCTGACATGTGGTGGCCATTTTAATACGGAATTACGCCACCAGGCGCGCTAGTGGGCATGGAATTTTTGTTTTGCGCATAGCTCAGTTGCCCTGACCAGCTTAGAAAGATGGCGTCTTCGCCAAAGTTGCTCAGTGATTACAAGGGCTAACATTATATTGAGCCGAAAGTTTCGAATTTTGCACTAGGCGGCGCTAGTGAGCAAGAAATTTTTGTTTTCGCGCATAGCTCAGTAGCCCAACCACTCAGAAAAGTGGCGTCTTGGAAAGTTGCTCAGTATCACAAGGGCTAACATTATTTTGAAGCCGAAAGTTTCGAAATTTTGCCACTAGGTGCGCTAGTGAGAAAGAATTTTTGTTTCGTTGGATATCTCAGTAGTCTGACACTTAGAAAGTTGACAGTCTCGGCAAAGTTGCTCAGTATTCAAAAGGGCTAACATTATTGAGCCAAAAGTTTCGAAATTTTGCACGAGGCGGCGCTAGTGAGCAAAGAATTTTTGTTTTGCGCATAGCTCAGTAGCCTGACCACTTAGAAAGATGGCGTCTTCGGCAAAGTTGCTCAGTATCACAAGGGCTAACATTATTTGAGCCAAAAGTTTCGAAATGTTGCCACAAGGCGGCGCTAGTGAAAAAGGATTTTTGTTTCGTGGATAGCTCAGTAGTCTGACCACTTAGGAAAGTTGGCGGTCTTCGGCAAAGTTGCTCAGTATCAAAAGGCTAACATTATTTGAGCCAAAAGTTTCGAATTTTGCCACCGAGGCGGCGCCTAGTGAGCAAAGAATTTTTTGTTTGCGCCATAGCTCTGTAGCCTGACCACTTAGAGAGATGGCGTCTTCGGCAAAGGTTGCTCAGTATCACAAGGGCTAACATTATTTGAGCCAAAAGTTTTCGACATTGTTTGCCACTCAGGTTCGGCGCTAGTGAAAAAGGAATTTTTGTTTCGTTGATATCTATCAGTAGTCTCGACACTTAGAAAGTTGACGTCTTCGGCAAAGTTGCTCAGTATCAACAGAGGGCTGAAACATTATTTGATGCCGCAAAGTGTTCAAAATTTTGCCAACCACGGCGGCGGCTAGTGCAGAAAGGGAAGTTTTTGTTTTCGTGGATATCTCAGTAGTCTGACCACTTAGAAAGTTGACGTCTTCGGCAAAGTTGCTCAGTATCAACAAGGGCTAACATTATTTGAGCCAAAAGTTTCGGAAATTTTGCCACTAGGCGGCGCTATGTGAGCAAGAGAATTTTTGTTTTGCGCCATAGCTCAGTAGCCCGACCACTTAGAAAGATGGCGTCTTCGGCAAAGTTGCTCAGTATCACAAGGCTAACAGTATTTGAGCCGAAAGTTTCGAAATTTTGCCACTAGGCGCGCTAGTGAGCAAAGAATTTTTGTTTTGCGCATAGCTCAGTAGTCCCTGACCACTTTAGGAAAGATGGCGTCTTCGGCAAAGTTGCTCAGTATTACAAGGGCTTAACATATATTTGAGCCGAAAGTTTCGAAATTTTGCCACTAGGCGGCGCTAGTGAGCAAAAAATTTTTGTTTTGCGCATAGCTCAGTTAGCCGACCAACTCAGAAAGATGGCGGTCTTTGCAAAAGTTGCTCAGTATCACAAGGCTAACATTATTTTGAGCCGAAAATTTCGAAATTTTTGCCACTAGGCGGCGCTAGCGAGCAAGGAATTTTTATTTCGTGATAGCTCAGTAGTCCTGACCACTTAGAAAGATTGCGTCCTTCGGCAAAGTTGCTCAGTATCACAAGGGCTAACATTATTTTGAGCCGAAAGTTTCGAAATTTTGCCACTTAGGTGGCGCTAGTGAGCAAGGAATTTTTATTTTGGTGATAGCTCAGTAGTCTGACCACTTAGAAAGTTGGCGTCTTCGGCAAAGTTGCTCCAGTATCAAAAGGGGCTAAACATTTATTTGAGCCAAAAGTTTCGAAATTTTTGCCACCAGGGCGGCGCTAGTGACGCAAGGAATTTTTGTTTCGTGGATATACTCAGTAGTCTGACCACTTAGAAAGATTGCGTCTTCGGCAAATGTTGCTCAGTATCACAAGGGGCTAACATTATTTGAGCCGAAAGTTTCGAAATTTTGCCACTAGGTGGCGCTAGTGAGCAAGGAATTTTTATTTCGTGGATAGCTCAGTAGTCTGACCACTTAGAAAGTTGACGTCTTCGGCAAAGTTGCTCAGTATCACAAGGCTAACATTATTTGAGCCGAAAGTTTCAAAATTTTGCCACCAGGCGGCGCTAGTGAGAAAGGAATTTTTGTTTCGTGGATATCTCAGTAGTCTGACCACTTAGAAAGTTGACGTCTTCGGCAAAGTTGCTCAGTATCACAAGGGCTAACATTTATTTGAGCCGAAGTTTCAAAATTTTGCCACCCAGGCGGCGCTAGTGAGAAAGGAATTTTTGTTTCGTGGATATCTCAGTAGTCTGACCACTTAGAAAGTTGACGTCTTCGGCAAGTTGCTCCAGTATCAAAAGGGCTAACATTATTTGAGCCAAAAGTTTCGAAATTTTGCCACTAGGCGGCGCTAGTGAGCAAAGAATTTTTGTTTTGCGCATAGCTCAGTAGCCCGACACTTAGAAAGATGGCGTCCTTCGGCAAAGTTGCTCAGTATCACAAGGGCTAACATTATTTGAGCCGAAAGTTTCGAAATTTTTGCCACTAGGTGGCGCTAGTGAGCAAGGAATTTTTATTTCGTGGATAGCTCAGTAGTCTGACCACTTAGAAAGTTGACGTCTTCGGCAAAGTTGCTCAGTATCACAAGGGCTAACATTATTTGAGCCGAAAGTTTCAAATTTTGCCACCAGGCGGCGCTAGTGAGAAAGGAATTTTTGTTTCGTGGATATCTCAGTAGTCTGACCACTTAGAAAGTTGACGTCTTCGGCAAAGTTGCTCAGTATCACAAGGGCTAACATTATTTGAGCCGAAAGTTTCAAATTTTGCCACCAGGCGGCGCTAGTGAGAAAGGAATTTTGTTTCGTGGATATCTCAGTAGTCTGACCACTTAGAAAGTTGACGTCTTCGGCAAAGTTGCTCAGTATCAAAAGGGCTACTTATTGAGCCAAAAGTTTCGAAATTTTGCCCAATATGGTCGGCGCTAGTGAGCAAAGAATTTTTGTTTTGCGCATAGCTCAGTAGCCCGACCACTTTAGAAAGATGGCGTCTTCCGGCAAAGTTGCTCAGTATCACAAGGGCTAACATTATTTGAGCCGAAAGTTTCGAAATTTTGGGCCCTATAGGTCGGCGCTAGTGTGGATGCCAAAAAATTGTTTGTTTTTGCGCAATAGCTCAGTAGCCCGACCACTCAGAAAGATGGCGTCTTTGGAAAGTTGCTCAGTATCACAAGGCCTAACATTATTTGAGCCGAAAATTTCGAATTTTGCCACTAGGCGGCGCTAGCGAGCAAGGAATTTTTATTTCGTGGATAGCTCAGTAGTCTGACCACTTAGAAAGATTGCGTCTTCGGCAAAGTTGCTCAGTATCACAAGGGCTAACATTATTTGAGCCGAAAGTTTCGAAATTTTTGCCACTAGGTGGCGCTAGTGAGCAAGGAATTTTTATTTCGTGGATAGCTCAGTAGTCTGACCACTTAGAAAGTTGGCGTCTTCGGCAAAGTTGCTCAGTATCAAAAGGGCTAACATTATTTGAGCCAAAAGTTTCGAAATTTTGCCACTAGCGGCGCTAGTGAGCAAAGAATTTTTGTTTTGCGCATAGCTCAGTAGCCGACCACTTAGAGAGATGGCGTCTTCGGCAAAGTTGCTCAGTATCAAAAGGGCTAACATTATTTGAGCCAAAAGTTTCGAAATATTGTCACGAGGCGGCGCTAGTGAGCAAAGAATTTTTTGTTTTGCGCATTGCTCAGTTGCCTGACCACTTAGAAAGATGGCGTCTTCGGCAAAGTTGCTCAGTATCACAAGGGCTAACATTATTTGAGCCGAAAGTTTCGAAATTTTGCCACTAGGTGGCGCTAGTGAAAAATGAATTTTTTGTTTTCGTGGATAGCTCAGTAGTCTGACCACTTAGAAGATGGCGTCTTCGCAAAGTTGCTCAGTATCAAAAGGGCTAACATTATTTGAGCCAAAAGTTTCGAAATTTTGCCACGAGGCGGCGCTAGTGAGCAAAGAATTTTTGTTTGCGCATAGCTCAGTAGCCTGACCACTTAGAAGATGGCGTCTTCGGCAAAGTTGCTCAGTATCACAAGGGCTAACATTATTTGAGCCAAAGTTCGAAATGTTGCCACTAGGCGGCGCTAGTGAAAAAGGAATTTTTGTTTTGCGCATAGCTCAGTAGCCTGACCACTTAGAAAGATGGCGTCTTCGGCAAAGTTGCTCAGTATCACAAGGGCTAACATTATTTGAGCCAAAAGTTTCGAAATGTTGCCACTAGGCGGCGCTAGTGAAAAATGAATTTTTGTTTCGTGGATAGCTCAGTAGTCTGACCACTTAGAAAGATGGCGTCCTTCGGCAAAGTTGCTCAGTATCAAAAGGGCTAACATTATTTGAGCCAAAAGTTCGAAATTTGCCACGAGGCGCGCTAGTGAGCAAAGAATTTTTGTTTTCGCATAGCTCAGTAGCCTGACCACTTAGAAAGATGGCGTCTTCGGCAAAGTTGCTCAGTATCACAAGGGCTAAACATTATTTGAGCCAAAAGTTTCGAAATGTTGCCACTAGGCGGCGCTAGTGAAAAAGGAATTTTTGTTTCGTGGATAGCTCAGTAGTCTGACCACTTAGAAAGTTGGCGTCTTCGGCAAAGTTGCTCAGTCACAAGGGCTAACATTATTTGAGGCCAAAGAAAAGTTTCGAAATTTTGCCACTAAGGTGGCGCTAGCGTGACAAGGAATTTTTTATTGGATAGCTTGCTAGTATCTGAACCACTTAGAAGTTGGCCGTCTTCGGCAAAGTTGCTCAGTATCAAAAGGGCTAACATTATTTGAGCCAAAAATTTCGAAATTTTGCCACGAGGCGGCGCTAGTGAGCAAAGAATTTTAGTTTTGCGCATAGCTCAGTAGCCTGACCACTTAGAAAGATGGCGTCTTCGGCAAAGTTGCTCAGTATCACAAGGGCTAACATTATTTGAGCCAAAAGTTTCGAAATGTTGCCACTAGGCGGCGCTAGTGAAAAAGGAATTTTTGTTTCGTGGATAGCTCAGTAGTCTGACCACTTAGAAAGTTGGCGTCTTCGGCAAAGTTGCTCAGTATCACAAGGGCTAACATTATTTGAGCCGAAAGTTTCGAAATTTTGCCACTAGGCGGCGCTAGTGAGCAAAGAATTTTTGTTTTGCGCATAGCTCAGTAGCCCGACCACTTAGAAAGATGGCGTCTTCGGCAAAGTTGCTCAGTATCACAAGGGCTAACAGTATTTGAGCCGAAAGTTTCGAAATTTTGTCACGAGGCGGCGCTAGTGAGCAAAGAATTTTAGCTTTGCGCATTGCTCAGTTGCCTGACCACTTAGAAAGATGGCGTCTTCGGCAAAGTTGCTCAGTATCACAAGGCCTAACATTATTTGAGCCGAAAGTTTCGAAATTTGCGACTAGGCGGCGCTAGTGAGCGAAAAATTTTTGTATTGCGGATAGCTCAGTACCCTGACCAAAGTTGTTCAATATGACACTAGGCTATCGATTTTCTTCGCATTGTCACGTTTAAGTAAAAGTGCCAGGAGAAAAATATATACATTATTTTTACAATCGGATAAAAGTATGGCTAGTATCCTAGTATTTTCGACGGATTGGGGGAGTTTTTGATCAATAATTTGATATGAGAATGAGTGAGGATCCGTTTACTACTCATATATGTGATCGTTAGCTTCTCATATGAACCAGAGAAAAAAATATGTATGTTTATTTTTATTTCGTCATTGCATGAACTTCATTTTTTGAACATTTTCCAAGGTATGGATTAGATAGAAATGAAGTTAGGTTGGAATGTTAGTCATTACTAATAAATTGGGAAATCCATTCGCTAACAATCTTAATGAGATAACAATGACTGGCCTTATCTCTTTAGTTACATACAACCTTTTTTTTCATAACGATAATTCAATCTTATAAAAAAAACTTTTTCTCCCGATTTCTACGTACCGTAAAACGGGGTAACTTTGATAGTTTTTTCGAAGAAAACTTGAATATTTATGCATGCTGTTTCAAAGAATTATAATTTATATTTTTAAACAAGTACTGGCATCCTACCTATCGATTGCTGTTGATAGATTGCCAAAAGATTTAATTTGAATGGATATATAATTTTTCATATAATCGAAAGTCGGTTTTCTGTTTTGGGGTAACTTTGATAATGGAGTATGCATCGAACAAAATAGAATGAATTACGAACATTTGTAGGGCATTGCATACCTATAGGCGTTTAACGTTATATGGAAATTTCTGACTTAGATTACAAAAATGGTCCCAGTTTGTGAAAATGCTTTTCGCTAAGAGATTTGAGACCGTATTCAAGTTCTATGATAACTAGGCTGCCAAATATAAGTGGCCAACTATTCAAAAGTACATCAAATAGTGATCGTACAACAGATTGTTTGTAAGCGTTTCAAAAATGCTAAAATTGTGTCAATTTTTAATATTCGTGTAAAAAGCCTCAAACGATCTCGATGCAAATGAAAACAGCTCTTATATGGAGTGTCATACTAATATTCTTCAGTTTTGCATTTGTTTTGCTTAACCGATTTATAGAAATTATGATATTTCGTTTAATATGTGGTGGGTTACGCACTATCAAAGTTACCCGCATTATCAAAGATACCCCGTTTTACGGTATATATAAAATCTCGAAACTTTCGGCTCAAATAATGTTAACCCTTGTGATACTGAGCAACTTTGCCGAAGACGCAATCTTTCTAAGTGGTCAGACCACTGAGCTATCCGCAAAACAAAAATTCCATGCCCACTAGCGCCGCCTAGTGGCAAAATTTCGAAACTTTCGGCTCAAATAATGTTAGCCCTTGTGATACTGATCAACTTTGTCGAAGACGCCATCTTTCTAAATGGTCAGGCTACTGAGCTATCCACGAAACAAAAATTCTTGGCCACTAGCGCCGCCTGGTGGCAAAATTTCGAAACTTTCGGCTCAAATAATGTTAGCTCTTGTGATACAGATCAACTTTGCAGAAGACGCCATCGTTCTAAGTGGTCAGGCTACTGAGCTATGCGCGAAACAAAAATTCTTTGCTCACTAGCGCCGCCTTGTGGCAAAATTTTGAAATTTTCGGCTCAAATAATGTTAGCCCTTGTGATACTGATCAACTTTGTCGAAGACGCCATCTTTCTAAATGGTCAGGCTACTGAGCTATCCACGAAACAAAAATTCTTGGCCACTAGCGCCGCCTGGTGGCAAAATTTCGAAACTTTCGGCTCAAATAATGTTAGCCCTTGTGATACTGAGCAACTTTGCCGAAGACGCCATCTTTCTAAGTGGTCAGGCTACTGAGCTATGCGCAAAACAAAAATTACTTGCTCACTAGCGCCGCCTCGTGGCAAAATTTTGAAACTTTCGGCTCAAATAATGTTAGCCCTTGTGATACTGAGCAACTTTGCCGAAGACGCCATCTTTCTAAGTGGTCAGGCAACTGAGCTATGCGCAAAACAAAAATTCCATGCCCACTAGCGCCGCCTGGTGGCGTAATTCCGTATTAAAATGGCCACCACATGTCAGCCCTTGAGCTACTGAACAACTCTTCCGAAGACACCAACCTTCCAAAACATCAGGATTCAGAGATATCATATGTTACAAAATTTTGCATTCTTATCCCCCATGGTTCATATAGTGCAAATCAGAAAAAGCACCCCTACCGGCCAAGTACTCAACTAAAAGAATGATCCTCAACTCCTATAGGTAGATCGTACTTAGCACTGAAACTTCGCCGAAGACAGTACTGTACTATCTCTTTTAGCATACGAGATATTCAACGACACCCCCAAAGTGATGAAATCCCATAAGCCCTGGGTCTCCTATAACGTCCTGGTGTGTCTTATAGGAGTGAGCGTAATAGGAGTGCACGTTATAGGAATGCGTTTAATAGGAGACCCGACTGTAGTTTCACGCACACACACTTACTGATTTGAGGTACCCATGGCTTCCAGAAAATTCGATGCGCACTTCAACCACATGATTTTATATAAATTCTTGAGAATTTAACGACCATATTACGAAATATTTATAAAATGCTTTACATGCCAACTGACAACAGTTCATTCAACAACATTGAACCCCATTAAACAACAAACAACATTATTCAAGCTTCAGATAAAGAAACCCCTCACTTCACTCCACCAACACGACAACACCAATACAATGACTTCGCCAGATTTTTTTTCACTTCACATCGGCCAAGCCATTACAAAATCGATCAAACGCCTCGAAATATACCATATTTTCACAATTTTTCACTATACACCATGAAAATTCATTCCTATATCCACTGACACGCTCTATCCGCTACTTTCTTTGTGAAATTTCTTCCATATTATCGAGAACCATGCATTTAAAACAGGAACCGCTTCCGTACACGTCCTCGTCGCCCGAGCACCTGCCTGTAATCATAAACCTATTGTTCCTTTAGTAGCACTAAAACAAATTATTTTTCAATAAATAAGCAATGATAAAAAGCATTCAAAGGAAGAAAAAATAATGGTACTGGTTTAATTTTTTGTTTTATACGAATATTTGTTCTGAACGATGCGGCTTGTGGTAGTCCGATCATAATTCAGTTAAGTTTATGGGACTCTGATGTATTTGAGAGCCAAATAACTGACGCTCCTAACATATTCATGCAAAAATTGGCAATTTACTCTACCTGCGTAATAAAAAAATGCAGCCTTAAAACTACAAACAATTTGCTCCAATTCAGTTGAGCTCCAAGAAATTAAACATGGGTAACATCCACACTGCTAACAAGGCTTCGACCGGTTTGGAAAAGCTTCCTCGGATAGGAAAGAGTTTCCCTACGCAGGGAATAGTTTCCATTCCACGTCTCTTCTGCTCATTAAAACAAGCAAACAACAAACAGTGGTAGTAGGTATACGAGAAACGAGTGTTGCTTGCGTTGTTGCTGTTACAACTCGCCTACCTCTCCTACACCGACGACCGGTTTCCTGCACTTTTGGTTTCGCGCACTTCCTTCCATCCATGTGCGTGGTTCTTGGTCTTTGTCTTCTTCGCATCCAAGTCGAAGGTGTAGGTAGTTGCTGTTTCACTTTTGTACCAGGAAGTCGAATGAAAATCTCGTTAAGCATGGAATTAAAACAATTTTATAATTTGTTTTCAGAACTTTTGCAATTATATCGCGCTTTATTATTTGCATTTGGGCCGGTGTCTAAGTGGCAGCGAGGCGAACAGTGGAATGTTAGTGCGAGTTAGATAGCTCGATGAAAATCGGAAAGTTAGCAGAAAGACAAGCACTTCCGGAACGGGAATGCAGTCTATGTATGTTGAGGGTATGTGATATGCATTTTTTCCATGGCGATACGAAACGAAGGATACACGGAATTTTAGCATTGCTAGCGACGAAACGGAATGACATATCAAAATGTTTCGTGAAACTAGATACGAATTACAAAATAGATGAAATCTTTCGGAACAAGACGAAAGTTTGAGCTTGTTTCACGTTATATATTTGTTATCATTATTTGTTATGTTTTTTTTTGCGAAAGGTTTAAAAAATGTTTTGGTGCAACCAAAGCAGCATTTGGCAGGAAAATATTCTAATTGAAAACATTTGTGAAATATATCAACCAAGAATGAAAAGCTTCCTCTAATAGTTTCTTGAAGAGGGTTTAAAACTTCCATAATCGACAGGGGCCTCTATATTTTTAGATATTTTAATAATATTTCTCACTGCATCCAAATAAGTCTCCCAGGAATTATCGAAAACGTTGTCTGTTTTGAGAATGGTTTGAAAATACTCAGTAGTTTGATTTTTTGTTGGATTAGTGTGTCCTAAATTGAAATTGTGCGTGTTTTCAATCTGCACATCAAGTTTTCGAGCTCCACGGTTTTTTGTTCCAAACGATATTTGACGGAATCATTCGAAATACTGCATCCCCCTAATGTATGTGTGGAAGTAAAATGGCATGCGGAGCAAGTGTGGAAAACAACTCCTGGGAAAACTGCAACCACTTTTATGGAAGCGCTGTAACGGAAAACAGCGTGTGTGTATATGGCTGAGAGAATGTGAAGCCCCGGCACGTTCTTTCTAGGGTGGGATATGCGATAATTGTAACTCTTGCACGGTCGTGTTCAACTAAACTAGTTTCCGGTTTGAGACTGATCCCGGGACGTGGCGAAAGTTGGCGGTAAAGTTCCTTTCGTGTGTGTGTTGCCCTGAAGTGTTGAGCAAAGTCGAAATTTGTAGTCTAGAACGGACAAACTTTAAATTGCGATATGAGGCGAGATTCCACATGGAATGCATGAGCTGGTAATCTGCCGCCGACGGATAACGCAAACGATAAGTGAGTTTATATTTATGATTGCACTTGGCACTGGGAGGCTTAAATTGGTGAACATCTTGGTTTTCTTATCCTTCTCATTTGTCGCAAGGAATCGAAAAAGAAGAAAAATTGAGTATGTTCTCATGCATAATCAAGAAAATTGTAATATTCTTTTACGTAGGGGGAGATCCTCCAGTACCGAGCACTAAAGTCATGTTCCTATAATATTAGTTATATTTGATTTTAATACCCATTCATTGTCATTTATTTAGATAACATATAAAAAGATAACACTGAATCAACAACTCTCCATTCTTGTTTGCAAATCCTAACGTTATTGCCAGCCGTCAGCAAGGGTCCAAGGTAGACGAACTTGTCGATCATCTTGAACGTATCATAACACTGCTACCTAGGCGAGCCCTGTCGTGCTCGGTCCCACTAGCTAGCATGTACGTTGTCTTGGACGCATTCACCACCAGTTCAACTTGTGCTGTCTCGCGTTTCAGGCGGGTGTACAGATCTGACACCTTTTCAAATGTTCGGTCGACAATGTCCATATCATCCGCGAAGCAAACAAATTGACTGGATCTCGTAAACACCGTACCCCGGCTCTCCGCATAACACCTTCTAGCGCAATATTGAACAGCAGGCACGAAAGTCCATCACCTTGTCATAGTCCCCGCAGGATCAAAAAGAACTGGAGCGTTCGCCTGAAGCCTTCACACAATTTTGCACACCTTCCATCGTCTCTCTTATCAGTCTCATGAGCTTCCCGGGAATGCTGTTCTCGTCCATGATTTTCCATAGCTCTACGCGGTCGAAAGTATCGTATGCTGCTTTGAAATCGATGAAAAGGTGATGCGTTGGTAACTGGTATTCACGACATTTTTGGAGGATTTGCAGTACAGTAAAGATCTGGTCCGTTGTCGATCGGCCGTCAACGAAGCCGGCTTGATAACTTTCCGCGAACTCGTATACTACAGGTGACAGACGACGGAAGATGATCTGGGATAAAACTTTGTAGGCCGCATTTAGAATGGTGATCGCTCGAAAGTTCTTACAATCTAACTTGTCGCCTTTCTTGTAGATTAGACTGGCCCTTAAACAAAAAAGTTGAAAAAATCAACGGGGCACCCCCTAGATATGGGTCTTAGGGTAAGAAAAAAGCTCTCTCAAAATTTCAACTCATTTGGTTGCTCCCCCAGCTGGCGCATTCAATTCGAAGTTTGTATGGAAAATTCGTCTCAAATATATTGAAAATTGACCTTATGTCACTGTTTCGTCTCGTACACTAATTAATCGCGTTCAATTGAGCCCAGAATGGCAAATTCACTAGTTGATATGCTATTGAACATAGTTGAAGAAGGTTGTTTCTGGATTTAAGCTCATTTTCATTAAGCTTTCAGTTGTTGAAAGTTAGGCTTAGATCAGCACTCCCGTACAATCACACATGTGCATGCACCTTGTGCCGCAGCTCACCCAGCGTCATAGGTGGCTATGATGTGCTTAGTGGCTACCACCCAGCTAAGTTGAAGGAATACTAAGCAATATTTCAAATCCACTTCAGATAGTTAAAACACCAACTTTATCAATTTTAATCATCATACAACCTTCTACAATATTGTTTGATATAGTATCAAGTAGTGTTTTTGACATTCTGGGTTCAATTGAACGCGATCAACAATTTTCCTGACTCAAACAGGAGATGATGTGCTGTTCCTAAATGTCTGAGCTGAAAATCCCATATTAACTTCAATTCAATTGCGCCAGCTCATGGAACGACCAAATGCGATGAAACTTTCAGGAAGTCTTCCGTTAACCCTAAAGAATAATCCTGGTGGGTGCCCCGTGGAATTACACAACTTCATTTTTCTCCCATACTAAGCTAGGCCAGTCTATTGTAGATGAAGCATATTACTCCATACTTCCACTTCTCCGGTAGCTGTTCTGTTTCCCAGATTGTGCCTATCAGCCAGTGCAGACAAATGGCCAGCCTCTCCGGGCCCATCTTTATGAGTTCAGCTCCGGGCCCATCTTTATGAGTTCAGCTCCGGTACCATCTTTACCAGCAGCTTTATTGTTCTTGAGCTAGTGAACGGCATCCTTAACTTCCCTCGAAGTGGGGGCTGATTGGTTTCTATCGCCCGCAGTACTGACGAAGGCATTTCCTCCGCTGTCCCTACCTTCATTGCCTGTGCTCTCATTGGCAATCAGGTGTTAATCGAGATCGACACAACTGTTCCATCTCCTCGCACTCCGTCTCCTCCAGGCGGCTTTTTTTTCTCCCGAAAGAGGCGGGTCCACTGTTGCTGTTTCCGCGCTGCATTCTTCTCCAAAATATGCCTACATTCCTCGTCGAACCAATGGCTCCGTCGACTCTGTCCCACGTACTCGACGTTGCTCTCAGCTGCATTGTTGATGGTTGCTTCACTGTTTTCTAGCAGATCTCAAGAAGGGCTTCATCCAGCTCACCCTCTTCCGGTAATGCAGCCTCGACGTGCTGCGCGTATACCGCTGCGACATCCGGTTGCTTAAGCCGCCCTAGGTTGTACCAGGACGAGCATCGGTACCGTACGTTATTGACGACGGGGAGTTTTGGGCATAGTGGTCAGAGCCGTTGTTAGCGCCAAATAGGTCCTGATGTCGATAATGTCGGAGAAGTGCCGTCCATCATCAGAACGTGGTCGATTTGTGATTCTGTCTGCTGTGGTGATCTCCAGGTGTATCGGTATGGAAGGCTGTGCTGGGAGAAATGTTACGAATGGTCATATTCTTGGAGGCGGCGACATCAATTAGTCATAACCCGTTTTCGTTAGTCAGTCGGTGAACGCTGAACTTTGTAATCGTCGGTCTGAACCAACCTCCAGGCCAACCTGAGCGTTCAAATCTCCTATTATGATCTTGACGTCGTTGCTTGGACAGCTGTCGTATTCGGGTTTAGGCTGCGCGTAAAAAGCGTCTTTATCATATTCAGTGCTTCCAGAGTAAGGGCTGTAACGTTTGTTATGCTGAAGTTGAAGAACCGGCCTTTGATTCTCACTTGCACATTCTCTCATTGATCGGCCACCACCGATCACGCACCTCTGCATATCACCATCACTATAAAAGCTGTTCCCAGCTCGTGTGTGTTGCCGCAGCTCTGGTAGATTACCTCTAATTGTCCGCACCATTGATCTCTTCCAACACACTTCCTGCAGCGCTACGATGGCGAATCCGCGATCCTTCAGCACATCGGCAAGTATGCGTGTGCTTCCGATGAAGTTGAAGGATTTACAGGTCAACGTACCAAGCTTTTAATCGCTATTCCTTTTAAGTCACTGTGGTCTTCGCCGATTGTCTCGGTTCGTATTTCTCGTTGATTATTCGTTGCTCTGAATTTTGTTTACCGGCTGGCTTGCCAGGGCCTGACACCAAACCCCTAGATTTCCGGAGGGCCATAGTGTACTTCTTATCTTAGAGTCTCTATCTGGCACTCGGACGATGATCAGCCGCCCTGACATGGAAACAGACGCTGTTGTGAGCCACTCCTAACGAAAATACAGACGCTCAGGTTTGCAGAAGCAAATGCAAAAGCAAACCCCCCTTCCCAGCCAGCATACGACCAAAGTTTCCCACCGGGGGTTGGTTACCCGATCTTCCCTAAGGTTACTCGTACCCCGGCCCGTACCGCGAGGAAGTAGG
>NW_018734568.1:0-28319 GCF_002204515.2 Aedes aegypti
AAAATTTACCAACATGAAACTCACTTTACGAATTTCGTAGGAATCATAGGATCAATTTAGGCGTGTAAAAAATCAGGTTTCGGCCAGGATGGTGATGGAGAACAGGCGTAGACTTTCTATATAAAATTTGTTGAAGCCTTCTTCACAAAATGTACCAAGATGGAAGAAAACTAAATTACTTGAAATTTTTTTTTAAGGCACTCTGTGCTTGTGGCCACTACTGTGCCGGAATCAGTTGATCTGTAGCTTCTTCTTTACCGATATAGATCTATTTTCAACTTATCTATATTTACATCTTATTTTCACTCTCTCCTACTCTTTTACTCTCACACCGAGCAGGTAGGAGAGAGCTCTGTTGTTAGTGAGGCTAGCTGCCTGCGAAGAGGGTCAGTTTGTCTCAGTCACCATCTGATACTGACGGAGGATGGATGTGCTCCCCAAAGCACGGTCCTCCGTGAGGCGTCTTCTGGTGGCTGGACGGGTTTTTTTTGTGGAGGGGCTGGGAATCGAACCATGACCTTCCGCTATGAGCGAAAGCGTAACCTCAAGGCTACAGACCCACCTATTACTTGAAATGTCGCCTTTGTAATGCATAATAATAATGTAATAATGTAGGTTAATAAGAAATCGATAATGCAGTAATGATAATTATTTTGTAATTAGTTTTCACTCTTTGGTCCATAAACAAATTTCATGTTGAAAAAGACAATGTATGTGTCGTGCAGAAGTTTGGATTCGCCTACGCCACATGCAAATATTTTTTGTTAATTCTCAGCCTTTAGTGGCAAGCGTCGTCTTTCATTAACGCTTAGCACAAATTATGTCATTGCTAACCATGAACATTCTCGACTTCCTCGGTTTCCATAAACACTTCTTCAAAAGACATAGACTTGCTATGGACCAAAAATGTTGTTCTTTTTCTCGGCGTTACGACTCAACTGGGACAAAGCCAACTTCTCAGCTGTTCTAGGAGCATTTTACAGTATTAGCTGTTCAACTGACCATTTTTGCAATCGTTTATAGTTTGACAAGTATGTAAGTAGGTACTCTAACTCTGGAAAGTCGTCAAGTTTGCGGTATAAAATTCTACCAACCTCAGCTTGATCTTTCTGAATAGCTTCACTTTGCCGCACCATAGGCCCCAAGCTATGAACGAATATTACGATACCAAAATTTGATTGAGCGACACGATCATTGTTTTGTGATTTAGTTAGAAAAGAATCGCTTTTTATAGATCGGAAAACTATATCTTCAAATTCAGGCTATAGAACGGCACAGGCAAGGATAGCATTAGCAATGATGAAATAGTAGTTTTTGCAATTCCGTTATATAGTGGCCTACTTTTCATAAAGAAGATGGACTACATAACGGCCTACTTTTCTTAACCAAAGAAACAGTGCTGAAAAGTAGCACTTTTCAGTACTGTTTTGGTAATCCTCAACTTAATATCGAAAGTGTCCGAGAAAACCATTATTCGAACTGCTCTGTTTTTTTTTTCAATCATTGACATTTTATTTTACATACGTTGAATGATTCAAATTCGACTCAGGTGAGCGTTTCTGATTCGGAATAGGATCGTCCAGCAAAAGTAGATGAGGCAATAAATTAAGCAATTTTACCCCCAAAAAGTCCGACGTCTAAACCAAAGCTTTCCAAACACGGTTTTCGGGGGAGTTTGGGAAGCGCTGGTCTACACGGTTCAGGATACAGATGTAGGCAATTTGGAATATAAGAATAACTTTATAATTTATCCGGTATCTTACCTGGCTTCTCTCGAACAATAAGTTTTAGTCATTTTAGCTTCGATGGTGAAAATATGTGACATTCATGTAGAATGCATGGATTACAGCCTACCTGATTGGAAAATATTGAGTCTTTACTACGCAAGTACGTCCACGTGGGTTGTCTTGAACCATGTTTGTGATCCTAGAATCAATCCGAATGAAACGGTATTTTCCGTAATAGCAAAAAATGTTGTATGCAACTCGTTGCAAAACTCGATTTTTTCAGCACTCGTCGTATTTATCCAACTCGGCGAGCCTCGTTGGATAAATGTACAACTCGTGTTGAAAAAATCATCATTTTGCACCTTGTTGCATAAATAACTATTACGGAACAAGTAGCAGAATGATGATTTTTACAGCACGAATCGTAAATTTATCCTACGAGTCATGCCGATTGGCGTGATGAAAAATAGCCTATTACGATGAGAAATTGCAAAAATAAATATTTTTACTATACCGTATTGATTCGAAGTGTCCGCATGCTTCAAACTCCTGACACCGGCCCTACATAACCCAAAAATTATTTATTCGTCAACTAACTGCATGGAGAATGTAGAAATCATCTTAATTATAGATTCTAGGCGAAAAAAATCGGAATTTGGTCTAAAAACTCAGTGAAAAAGGCTAGTGTCCGGCTTTCGAAACGTTCGGCAATTCGATGCAGTACGGTACACAAACCCGGATTTGAGGGGGTGCCGAGGGGGCAAATGCCTCGGCCCCCGATGAAGGGGGCCCCCCGAGAAGTGAATTATGTTTACACTAATAATTTAAAATTTAACATTCAAGTTTGGTACCATTTCTAACAGAGATATTATGCATGGGGTTATGGTTTTTGAAGTGAGTAGAAAATTCAATATGATGTTTGTCTCAATTTTCCAATTCCAATGAAAATCATTAAGGTTATATTGAAAAAAATTCAAACTTTTCGCGGGTTAATAATAGCAAACTTTCGCAACTTTTTGGAAAGATACTGCCAAAATTATAGTGCTCTTTGTCCTGGAATGATCTTGAAAAGACGATTATTCACTGATTTTTATTGATTTTACTAACACGATACTGAAGCTACTATTCTATTGAACACATCTGAAATCCTACCGGAATTTCGTTATAACCATATTCTTCTGCAGTCTTTTCCATTTGTGCCAGATTTTAATAAATTTGTATTAATATTTTCATGGTTTTGTTGTAATGTAGCAAATTTTACTAAGAGCTTAGAATTTACTACAATTTTGATCCAAATCCATATAATTTATTTGAATATTGCAATTTTCACTAAGAATTTAGAATTTATTATTATGTATACCAAAACCTACAGAATTTTTGTACAATTATATTTTACTCGTTGCCTAAATTACTAGGTGTAATGGAAAGATTATCGAGGTAATTTTACTATGGTCTTTACCAGATTTTCGCTCGATGGGCTATTTACGGATACTAGAGCATCATCTGCAAGTTGTCTAAGTGTACATAGTTCTTTCAAACTGTTGTCAATATCTGGAAGATTCAAATAATATAAAGACACGGACACCGTCTTCAGCCATTTAGCTGCACAGACTGTAGCTTAACACTAGACAACGGACAAGCATGCTCCAGTGGTATAGCCGAGAAACATTCCTGATGAAAAGTTTCAATGGCTGAAGCGGGAATCGAACCCACACCCCATGACACGATGCGCTAAAATGCCTCACGACACTAATTGCACGGCCACGAGGCACACAAATAATAATAAAGCAAGTAACTGAGACTTAGCCTTGGGGACGGCTCATATTGTTAATTCTGGAAGTTGTTAGTTGACCGCAATAGTGGAGCTCATGTGCTTTTTGGAAAGCAATTGCTCTTTGTCCGTAAAGACTAATTGAATGTCTGATTGAAGCCAAGCTAGATAATCGTTTGATCCTTTTTACAGCTATGAAAATCAAATTGAGTATTTAAAAGCATATTGTTTCAACCCAGTAAAATACTTAACGATTTGCTTATTGCTTCAAAAACGACTGTCGTTCAAGCTCATTAAATGAAAATATCTGTAGCAAAATTATAAAAATAACAACATAATCTTTGCTATTGAGTCTCGATGAATCATAGGTGAAGCCCAAGCAGGACAGTTCGGTTTTGCGTCGTCCGATAGATTTTGCTCGTGGTTTCGCGCGTGTTTTCATTGCCGGAGAATTTTTTTTCCTGTTTTGGAGCGTCTTGCTGGGTAGTGCTTCGTGAAGCCCAAGCAGGACAGTTCGGTTTTGCGTCGTCCGATAGGTTTTGCTCGTGGTTTCGCGCGTGTTTTCGTGGCCGGAGAATTTTTTTTCCTATTTTGGAGCGTCCTGCTGGGTAGTGCTTCGTGAAGCCCAAGCAGGACAGTTCGGTTGTGCGTCGTCCGATAGATTTTGCTCACGGTTTCGCGCGTGTTTTCGTCGCCGGAGATTTTTTTTTCCCTGTTTTGCAGCGTCTTGCTGGGTAGGTATTTGGGAAGGCCCAAGCATGACGGTTTGTTTACGGGACGCCAAGAAATTTTGCTGTCAGTGTCAGTTTTGTGTTCAGTCGAGAATGGATTACCAACTGGTGAGTTCGTTTCATGCTTATGATAAAACATTTTTCTTGAAAGCGTAACTTTTATGTAATATTAAAACAAACTTTGTATGGTTCGTCACTATAAGTGTCGCCATTATCCTTTTTTCTTATACAATTTCAATATACATATATTTTTCTCTTTTTGACGTTATTAAAAATTATCTTTTGAATTGTTCGACATTGTGAATGTTGACGTATTTCCTAAAACTTTTACCATATCGAGACAAAATGCACAGTAATACTCATATGTAATTTTCAAACAAACTATGTTTGGTTCGTCACTACAAGTGTCGGCATTATTCCTGTTTCTTATAATTTAAAATATATACATGGCCCAGATAGCCGTAGCGGTAAACGCGCAGCTATTCAGCAAGACCAAGCTGAGGGTCGTGGGTTCGAATCCCATCAGTCGAGGATCTTTTCGGGTTGGAAATTTTCTCGACTCCCCAGGGCATAGAGTATCTTCGTACCTGCCACACGATATACGCATGCAAAAATGGTAATTGGCATAGTAAGCTCTCAGTTAATAACTGTGGAAGTGCTCATAAGAACACTAAGCTGAGAAGCAGGCTCTGTCCCAGTGGGGACGTAACGCCAGAAAGAAGAAGAAGAACATGTAATTTTCAGTTTTCTGTCAGTAATAAAAACGTCTTTTGAATTGTTCGACATTATAGATGTTGACGTATTTTTTAAAGCTTCTACCAAAATCTTCTCGAGACAAAAATACAAAACTAGCTTTAAATATAAGTCGTATATTTCCCCCTTGTCCATGGATCGCATCACCGACCAGAGATGACTCCCAGATCTCTCCTCCCTCACTAATAAACACCCTTCTCGTGGTGATTGTGGAGATGCAGAGGTATTCTCGGTCTCTAGAAGCAACAATCATTACACCCTAACATTCCTTCCCCATCCCAACTGACTGTAAGGACTTGGCCGGCGCCGTTATTGATCAACAATATGAGATCTGCTAAAATTGCACTTCGAGAGTAAGCGGAAACTCCCATCCCTTATTCATTTGGATCGTAGTGCAATTCTTACCAGTTCCGATCAATCACGGAGTAGCAACCATTGACATGTACAGTCAGTCTATGCTATGCTATGCTATTGAGTCTCGATGAATCATATACATAGTCTTGATTCCAACCAAAAACTTTTAATTTTGACTTGATTGAGGACGATTCAGTCAAAATTCAATCTCATCATCCATGTCTTCTCATGTATTTTTTACAGATGATATATTTTACGCAACATTTACGAAGTGATGTGGGTATAGTCAAATCTTTTTTTAGAGTTTTCCGATTATCTTGTTTTTGTGATACTAAGCTTTTTCGGTCATATTGTACCAAGGACCCCCGTAAAGAGATCTGACCGGGCCCCCCGAAGCCCAAATCCGGCAATGACAATATAAATCGAAAAAATCGCCTATCAAATAAGGTATGGTGCATTTGAGTAAATGGAACACCCCAGCATTTAAACATTTTAGGAGTCATGATGATTTTCTTATTCTCTTAAGTCAAAACAGTTTAGAATCAAATTAAAATATTATGTAAAAATATAAAAAATAACCTTGATAGGAAAGCGACGTACAATACTGAAATTCTCAGTTTAGCTTCATGATATGAGAAAACTTAAAAAGTCAAGTATAAGTTTAGTGCCTTGGTAATCGAGAGTAGGGACACAATTCGCCATTGTGATTTGCTTGATTGAGTACGCCAAATTTGGGTTCTTTCGAGTGTTCATAACATTAACGTTCAACGCTCCGTCATCGTAATCATCGTCATTAACGAAATTTCTAAAGCAGTTTTTCTGTTCAAAACTGAAAATTTTTCCATGAATATGTGTTCACTGTGTTACGGTTGGAGAATAGAGTACAATGAACACATTTTCCTGTAAATTTTCTTGATTTTTTTTACGAAAAAACTGCTTTTGAAAATTCCGAAATCAATGACGGATCCTGCCCCCTTAAGTTGTTTTAACCCACTACAAAGACTTCGAAAGCTAACGCTGGATAGATATTTTTTTGCACTGAGTTGTTTTTTTCGCTGTTGTCAAAGGAGAACTACCTAACGATATCTATATGTCAGTTTACCCAAATTTGGGTTATCCCACGGAAGAGCTACATTGCGTCAAAAGAAATCAAAGTTGAATTGATTTGTGGCTCCGTAAACACATATCGCCAAAAATGCCAAGGTTGGTGGAACTATAAAGAACCGCCAACCAAATAAAGAAGGGTGAATATCAGATGACCCGAAATGGGTCATTCTAGAAAAAGGGATATTCGAAGGATTTGTATTCGGGTGATTGACGTTTGCGGAAATGATAATCGGTGAATAGACACTCGGCGAAAAGTAGCACAACCAATCATATTGAAAATTCTTATCATTGCTTATTTATCAATGTTTGGACACTTTGAGAACCGACGGTAAAGTTACATAGTTGTAACCATATGCAGCCAGTGCATGCAAGACAAGTTGAAGGAACAGCTTATTTTTAAATGAAGGGTGAATCATCTATGAAAAGCAAATATTTGAAGCTGAAGCATATTGACATGATCAAGTATGAAGATATCTTAGATTCCTCTTCGATGCTTGATTAGCCACGGTTAACAATATTTATAAGGTTATATATTCCGAAAACTGACGGCTACTTGACGACGTCATTCCTACCCACCTCAAACAAATTTGTTGAAAAAATAATCTAGTAATCCAGATCGTATATGCTTCGATAGGAATAACGTAACATGTTCACAACCAAACTTGATGTTTACACAAGTAAAAAGACTGCCTTGTCTTGTTTATGCCGTGTTGATGAGCATGATATTTGAACAATCAAAGCGACCTTATACTGTGAGCGAACTGTGCTGCTCACTTGGATTGTAGTTAGCGATCATGAGAACTCACTGTAGGGATAAACAATGAGCATGGATTTTCACTTGGTAACCCCAAAGTGTATGATCTGAGATGTAAGACTATTACAACTTAAATGTATGAGGTTGAAATCAATGCAAATCCTATCGGTTTCTAAAGTCAGTGGTTTTGAAAAGACTACTTTCAAAGGAGTTCAACTTTCAAAGATCCGCAATGATTTTAATTTTTTATCTTACAGTCATGTGGACTATGGGGAATTTTTTTTATTATCGGATAGGTTTGGGCCGGAGGTACTCTGATTTGTATGAAATTTTCACCAGAGGTAGAGCTCGTGGATACATGACCAAAAGGGAAATTCAAAAAAAATATTATGGCTCATTTTCCCGGAAAACTCTGAATGAATGTTCACGATTTCCCTATATAAGGTACCGTGGGGGAAGTGTAGCAGTGGGGTAAGTGGATCATTCGTCTGCAATAAGAATAAATACTTTAATATTCCGAATGTTTTCACACCTTTGCTTCATTTCAGGTTATATTCTCACGTACACACTGATACTACTGCAAAACTGATACTACACGTGCACTAACACAAGCAAACTTGCTGACTGCAAAAATCAATTCATTTTTAAGTTGTTTTCTGTCGATAAAAAATCCATTGTATCTCTACCTAAAATCGAATACTATTAGTTTTTTCAACACATGGTGAACATTTCAGTTCTAATTGAATGAATCACAATGAAAAATATTTAATTTTTGTAAATAAATACAGATAAATTGATCATGGTACACTTACCCGCACTTTTTAATGGGATGGGGTAAGTGGATCAACTATTGTTATCAAATATTGGCAGACTACTTACGCGGATTTGAATAAGCTTTAGTGTCATCAAGTGTTGTTTTCCTTTTACATTTTTTATTCCTAGCTTGAATTTGCCAAATTGACCTGAGAAAATTTCAATTAATCCACCTAAAAGTGTTGTACAGTCTTTCTAGTACAAAAAATTGAAAATTGAAAAATTCAAACCAAATTTTTCTTGGTTTTTCTAAGCTGAAATGCAAAAGAGCAAAATATACAAATTCTCCACCTAAATACATATTATCGTACGTTTTTTGACCATATCGATTGTTCTAGACAGATGATATAAATATTTACAAAAATATAATAAAAAGATTTCAGTATGTTAAACAAAAGAATATGTAATTAATATTTTTAAACTACGAGTGTCTTTCGAAAACATCGTAAGGAATAATCCTCAATTCTTTTGTATAACTCTCGTGTATAAAATGAATGAATTTTCTCCAAAATATTCTAGTTACAGTATTTGTTTTTGTTCGAATGAGTGGAAACTAATGTACAAATATTTTTCATAATATTTTGATAAAATATAGATTTTTTTAATTTTAAATATATAAAAAATATATAACATAGCACATATAACAAGAATATTACTGTCATTCTTGTTATATGTGCTATGTTTACATTCTTACTTTACACGATTACATCACATTTGTTTTGAGAATAGAGTTTTTTTATATGTGATCCACTTACCCCACCATAGTAGGGCAAGTGGATCATTTGGCGCAAATTTTCAAGTCCTTCATGCTCAATAGATAACAATCATAAAAATCAAAATAATTGACGATTTGAAGTATAATAGTCCCTCATTTGTCATGCACAGAAAAAAGTTTGAATTACATTATTAATGTTAGCTGTACATGACAAAAAAGTTGATTATTGATTTTTCTGTATCCACTTACCCCACGGTACCTTACCTCAAACTTTAAAAATTCATATCTCCTGAACTATGCGTCGTAGAAAAAAAAGTCTTTTAGTAAAATCGAGAGAAAATTTCCTCAGCAATCTGTATCGTATCTATATCTGTAGACGACCTGTATCGTCATATCTGATTATGTTCTTTTTGAATTACCTCACAAACGCGACATGCTTTATGCATTGAAGCAATACAGTTAGTGTGTCTTACGAATATTATACTTATTATACTACAGAAGAAACAAATTACCGATGTAAAATAATATTGTAAACCTCTAAGAGAAAAAGCGGAATAGAGATGAACTAGCTTTCGACTAAAAATCTCTTTAATAAAGAAAAAAAAACCTGAATAATACATTATGGATTTTCATATAAAAGTGAGATTTTTCAATAGTAGTTCAATACCTCCAGCAGTCCTCAATAACAAAATGAAATCTTTTAATTGTTTTAAACATAGTTTTTCAAATACCATTATAATACCAAAATGAGGTATTGACAACTGAACAATACCTAATCATAATTGGTATGATACCAAAATATGGTATGCATTAGTTATTGCGATTTATTCTTTTCTCCTCGGGTTCCCATAGAAAAATGTGTTCTATTGATGAAATTGATGTATCATTAATGAAATTTTACACCTGAGAATACAGGTGTCACCACGACTTTTTAATTGCTAAAGCAATCTTAGATTTGATCCGTATTATTGTAGTATTGTTAAACAATTGTAGTTCTTTGAAACAAAAGCCATCAACGATGTTCAACAACTTTGTTTCTTATGAACAAAAACAAACTTTTCAAACAATGAAATCAATATCAAACTACAAAATAAGAAGCGTATTTTTCTGCAATTGTTTTTAGAAATATTTAAGTTTGTTTAACAAAAATTAACAACATTGTTCAGTAAACTAGTAAATATCTTAGAACCATATGATCCTAGGGTCATCGCGATAAATTTAAAGTTATATGTTAATAAAAACTGAATTTAGTACTACACCATTTGATCCTACTAGAGTTTGTATATTTTGACAGGTACGCATATTTCGACTTCAAATGCAAATAAATGATTATTCTTTGAAAGACTAGTAATCACAAACCTCATAGCAAATAAATAAAGAATAAAAATAGAAATTAATTTGCTTCACTAGAATAAAGAGTAATTGATACTGCAAAAACATCTGATTGAATAATTGAAACAACATATTCAAGAACTAAAAAAAATCGAGTTATGGAAAATAATGAAAGAATAATATAAGATGTTGATATGGGTCCTGTGTTTCCAAAAACAAAAATTAATAAATGTTCTCAAATTATAATAACAGTTAAACCTACAGCTAGAGTTACTGGTCAAATAACATTAATATTTTTCTTTTCACAAAACATTCAAACAGTCAAATTTTTCTTCCAAATATTAAAATACCCTTGATTTCAGAGCCACGAAAAGTACTCAAAATTCTAAAGGCGGGGGTGGGTATTGGAGGATTAATTTGAATGTTTAGGTTAATGTTAAAACTAAATGACTAGTATTAGTAAAAATATAAAGGAAGAATCCTAAAAATATATGGAATAAATTAATGGAAATAAGGGTACATACATTACACGACACTGAAGACGGCTTAACAATTGATATCGAAATACGTGCATCAGTCAAAGGATACCAACTCAAGGAAAAGGGAACCTTAATCCGAGGGCAAATTGATCATTGGGGCGAATTTGATCAGGTCGGTACTAAAAATATTTCCTTCCAAGGATGCTGAGGGTTTCATTGACACCACATACATTCCATGTTTTCTAGTTTATAGATGTCTAATGATGATTTTGTACTATTTAATTTTTATTAGGGTCAGGTTTGCATAGAAATATTCAGTTTTTGAAGATGTAAGCAATACAGTTGAAAATGTCTATGCTAAAGAATCCACTGGTACTATGCCAACATGTTAACTTGAGTATTTAAAATGTTCTGTAAGTTTAAGTGGGAACCACTGAACTTTTTTTGATACTATATAGTATAGTAAATATAGTTTTTTGCTCATAAAACCGTTTGTTCTTAAATAATGTGCTTATTTCAAGGGAAATTGCCTACATTTATGCGTATTAGGCAGATTTTCAAAGTTTAATTTTGTAATAAACTGATCAAATACTCGAGTTATAAGAATTTTGACATCATTTTCAGATTCAGGAGACCCTAGTTTAGTAGATAGGCAACTGTAAATTCTAAAATCTGCTTTGTGATATGGAGCTCAATTTCGGCCCAATGTGTCATTTTAGTTTTTTGATAATAAAACTATTTTTATGATGTGTTAAATATTATTTCATGGAAAATCGATTTCATGAACTGATAAAGATCTATGGAGTACTGATTTTGTCGAAATTTATTTGACAATATTTGAATTCCGAAGGATTACACAACAAAAATTTGTAAAATAGTGATCAATTTGCCTCCGGACTTCGGTACCAGTTATGGCCAGATTGATTTTTTACTTGGCCATATGTAAAATTTCAATAACTCTCACATTTCTTAACCTTTTTAAAAATTTTAACATCAAGATATATCCTATATCTCACTGCTCAAATACACAACACCTTTCCAAATGTAAAACATATCACTGTTTTAATTTATTTGTTCATTCCTAGTTCAACCGTTTGCTCAAAATACTTCCTACTACCCTAGATAGCTTCTATGTCTAAGCATGAATGAATCCGAATGTAAACAAAACATACTATATACAAAAGTTTAGGTCACTTCAAAATCTCTCTCAATTCGCTCCATCTCTCTCATCTTGAGTTGAAGGTCGATAAAAGCATAAGATAGTGTGCGTGAAATGACGGCGATACCTTTGGTTTGTTTACTTACACTTGTGTTTTTGTTTGTCACATGTTACTATGCACCATACACAGCAATTCTGCAAAAGTGTAAATCACCCCCAAAGAAGCAGTTTAACATTTGCATTCAATTCAAAGTGGATGTTACATGTAAATTTAGACAAAAAATATGTACAATAACTTTGAACTGCATTTAAAGCAATTCGAAGTACATGCAAAATGAATATGCCACTCAAGTATATATTAAAGATTATGTTGTACTAAACAAATCTCATAAAATAAAAAGCTGTTCAACACAAGTATACTAACAGTGAAACCACTTCGACCACAGCACTCCAGATACTAAAAGATCAGTTTTGTATTGGCATTCAACGAAGCATCATGCGTTGTACATTCGCGAGAAAACTGAAACCTGTTGCTACAGATAATGCGTCGTTGTAGTTTTTTTTTCTGTGGAGCGTGATGTCATGGCATTTACCGTATTGATTTTACAGTGCATAGTTTTCATGTGTCGATTTAAATGTGTCAATATTAATAGTACAACGTAAAAAACTAAGAGGGAATTTGAAATTTATGAATCCTTGCTTCATGAACGTGTACCATGTGATTGAGATTCAATTCAAGGCAGCCGCATAATATTCAAATTAGCATCGATAGGTGGAACGAATGAAACTTGAATTTGAATTAGACTGATGATGTCATATCGTTATCACCCCTGGACACAATTCGGCTTACCAAAATGAGTTCAGATGCCGGTTCTAGTGATCATGATGCGAAGCGACGCAAAATAATCCAGCATTCTGCTACGAACATCACAACTAATCAAACAAATAAAAGAGAAAAGCAGAGTACTACGTATCATTATGAAGAAAATTTGCATCATTACGAAGAGTCATTCTCCCGGAATGAAAGTGCTAGTTGCTACCGGCAATCTACAACCGTGGGTAATATTGAACAAAACAATGCATCTTGGTATGAGACGTATCGTGCTCGAGTTGTTAAAAATATAGGGGATGTAAACCGTCATTATGGTACATCAGAATATGATACTCACATTTTAGAAAAAAGAGGTAAGTAGACAATCAGACAAATTACGTATATTTTTAAAACAAGTTCCTATTATGTATGGAGCATTTCATTCTACACTTTCTTATCGCAGCAGTTTTAAAAAGTGCGAAAATTTTAATAGTAGCGGAAAATGAAATTGGTCTTCAGAAATTTCATTAACAATAAATTAAAAAACAATTACTCTTAGGGTGTAACGGTTTGATGCATAATAATTTTATTCACACTTATTAAGATGCGCAGTCCAGTGGGGGAAAAATGTGGATCAATTGATTTCCTACATGCTGCAAGAATTATTACTATATTTGAAGGTCGAGGTCGGTCGCTAATCAAAATTCTTTTCAGATACCCTTCAGGAATTCATCCAGTGATGCTTTCATCGTAAGGATTCTCTATGCTTACCTGCAACTATTACTCCAGAGATTCCTACTAAAATATCTTCAAGAAATTTTCCAGAAATTGTTTGAGAAACTTCCAACGGAAGTTATCCTGATAGAACTAGTAATATATATAATTCGAATTACACACTAAAAAAAAAAATCTCTCATTGAAAACAACAACAAAACCACTATGAATGTGCTTTGATACAATTCTCGAAAACTTATTCATACAGACTCAAGTCAAAAAACTGTACAAACTTACTTTATCGATCCTACTTGTTCCGCAGACGAAATTCTACACATTTTGCTCTGAACCAACTCGATTTTTCACTTTTAGAACGTTTTATTTTCGGATTTACAAATCGACGAAAGTAAGATTTTCATCTTTCGCAACCTAACCACTACTTTCGCCGCCCCGATGTATGGAGAGACATAGTGACTTAACCACGAATCAAAACAAAACACTACTTGAGTCGATTTTACACTGGTAGAAAAACGTCGCAAGTAACTGAATAAAACGGCTTATCATTTTGTCATCAAATTCTTGTGTGAAATAATAGGAACTCCATTGTTTTCGAACGGGAGCTCATTGTATGCCAAATTTAAGCAATGTACACGTCGAACAAATGTTAAAAAGGTGATTCATTTTAAACCAATTTAAGAAGACAGGATGTGATTCTTCTGAATTAATTTTCTCAAAACCGTATGGAAGTTACTTACGTCGATTTGAAAAAGTAATCGAGAATTTTATGTTAATTAAAATAGTATTTTGATTCATTAAGGGGCCTTCCTTAGTCGAGTGGTTAAAGTCCGCGGCTACGAAGCAAAGTCATGCTGAAGGTGTCTGGGTTCGATTTCCGGTCGGTCCAGGATCTTTTCGTAATGGAAATTTCCTTGACTTCCCTGGGCATATAGTTTCATCTTACCTGTCACACAATATACGAATGCGAAAATGGTAACTTCAAGCGTGTGCTAGAATAAGAGCGTAAGTAACATGATCGATTTCTCTTCATCGATCTTCTCTTCTGTAAATAAAGGTGACAAGACGCAAATTTGTCAGCATTTTTTCACATCAGGACGCAAGTTTGCATCGCTGCCGAGCGTCTCGAAGTGAAAAAAAATGCTAACAAACTTGCATCTTGTCACCTTTATTCATAAAAGAGAGGATCGATGAAGAGAAATCGATCATGCGACTTACGCCCGCATTCTAACACACGCTTGACTTAAGTAAAAAAACTCTCAGTTAATAACTGTGGATGTGCTCATTGAATACTAAGGTGAGAAGGTCCTGTCCCAGTGAGGACGTAACGCCAAGAATAAAAAGAAGAAGAAGAAGTAATTTTAATATGTTTGTAGGTCATTTTACTCGTGGATTGCTACCCGAGGAGGAAAAAAATAACCACCAATAACTTATGCATACCATATTTTGGTATCATACCATAATTAGGTATTATTCAGTTGTCAATGAGGTATTGTAATGGTACTGGAAAAAAATGTTTAAAACAATTAAAAATACTTCATTTTGGTATTCAATAGCTATAGAGGACTGCTGAAGGTATTAAACTACTATTGAAAAATTTCACTTTTATATGTAAATCCATCGTGTATTATTTAGGTATTACAATACCTGATCTAATTATCAGTTTGGTGTTTGTAGAATATGCAGAAGATATTATTTGAGGTATTTTACCTCTTATGCAGGGCTCATTCATACCTCATTCAGGTTGTAAGTATTGGAAATTGTCTCGCATGGAATATCACAGTTTGGTATTCAGCAGTTATTTTCTTCTGCTCGGGTAGTCGTTCGAGAGATAATTATTCGCTAAATTCAAACATATGAATACAAATTTAGGGTAGATAGTGGGGGTACTAAGCAAGATTGAACTTCATATAACCACTTAAAATTCTAAAAGCGCAATTAATGTACACATTAATAATGTAACGGGAAATAACGACTATTGGCGAAAGGATATTCATACTATTGATACTATTGATACACCGTGCTGTTATAGTTGTGGTATCCACTATCGGAACACTTTACCGCAACTATTGGTACAAGAGAGAAAAGTTTGAGAAAAAATGGTGGTGGTTCATGAAATTCGAAGTAATTTAACAACAAAATAATCCCTTTAATAAAATATAAAAGAGTGGTATGAAAAGTGTAGTTTTCAACTATTTCGTGTATCAACAAGCCAATACGTCGATTGGCAGTGTCGGATCTGTGGCTAATGCAATATAATCAGTGAAAATAGCACTACCGCAACTATTGGTACACCCACAACCAATGGATTATTTACCCTACTGTTATTATTCGCGATGATCTACAGTTTATTTTGAAAACGGAGAAATGAATCATTGCAAAGTCACTTTATGTCACACATAATTATTTAAATAACAATACCTTTGCAATATGTGAAAAATTCTTACTCAAACTTTTTGAAGTAAGTAATATTAATAATGACGTTTGTTCAAGGCATTTAATCGCATTCAGTCATGGAGTATGGGTTCGATTTCCACTTCAGCCATTGAAACTTTTTGCCAGGAATGTTTTTCGGATGTGCCTTTGGAGCATGCTTGTCCGTTGTCTGATGAGGAGTTATAGGCTGTGCAGCTTGATGGCTAAAGACGGCATCCGTGTCTTTTTTGAAGGTCGTCTTGAAAAGTGTCTTACGTTATAAATTACCGGAAGAGATCAAAAATGGAATAAATGATTTACTTGGATTTTCCACAGTCCAAGTAATCGCTGGCATGGCATTTATCGAAAAGGGCTTTCTCAAGTTCATTCTAAGAAGCCAAACCTCGAATTTTCAAGAGAAACAGACTACCATTCGTATTAAAAATTTATCTCACTGGTCACACACTGGTTGTAACCAATCGATCAAATTTTCAGCGCGAACGGTTGTCAAATTCTCTAGATTTGTGCTCTTGAACTCGAGGTTTCGATACATCTTTACTTTAAGGACATATTTGCTTGAGTACCGAAATGGCCTCTAATATGTTATTATTAGATATATCTCACCTTACTTCCTTCTTCACTTTTTGTTCCCACCTCCACGATTTTGACAGTGTTTGGGAGAGCGATCACAAAAATGATTATTTGAAATTACTAACCTTATCGTACAGGGGTGGTTTCTTAACTGAAAACATTCCATAATGTGTATTTTTTACCATTTAACAGTTTTTCAATGCAAACACTTTGTTATTGCTGTGATTTATGTTGTAAAATACCACTCACTACCAAATGACTTCTTCTGCACGCACTGTGTTGTTGTTAGTTGGTTTTTATATGCCCGTTCAAACTTATGTTTAATTGTATTTTTACTCTCTATAGCAATTCAAAGATCTGATGCGGTATTTGAAACACTTTGAGTTGTCTCACATCGCGTTCTTGAGAGCAATAAATCACTTCTATTCAGCACAAACACACTAGAACGCCAATTCACTGAGCCAACATTGTTTATGAGTGGGATGCGCAACTCTTAAGGCCGGAGCACAATGGATACGTTGCGTTTTGCGTTTGAGTTTGCGTTTATCAATCCGTTTGATCCGGTTTGTACTAAAATGGAAAACGTACGCAAAACGGATAATCAACGCACAATCAATACGTTTGGTTGCAGTTAACCAGTTGAGATCAATCTATTTTTTTTTTTCATATTTTAAAGATTTGCATCAAGTAGATGCTGAACCGAGTCGAATTAATAATTTTATAGGGGATTAAACACCATAATCAAGGTTCCAGAAAAATCACTGTACAGTTTTGATTGATGCCTTGGAAGGTGTTAGGTGGGATTATTTGATAACTCCTCAATACTTCTTGGGGCCCATATAGCCGTAGCGGTAAACGCGCAGCTATTCAGCAAGACCAAGCTGAGGGTCGTGGGTTTGAATCCCACCGCACAAAGATCTTTTCGGGTTGGAAATTTTCTCGACTTCCCAGGGCATAGAGTATCTTGGTACCTGCCACACGATATAAGCATGCAAAAATGGTTATTGGCATTGTAAGCTCTCAGTTAATAACTGTGGAAGTGCTCATAAGAACACTAAGCTGAGAAGCAGGCTCTAACGTAAAAAAAAAAGAAGAACTTATTGGATCCCTGAAACAATGCGCAAAGAAACATAGACGAAATTCTGGAGGACGAAAGATTTCTAGAACCGATCCGTAAACAGGTCCTTGGCCAACAGGTTAGATCCCATCTTTCGGGTGATATTGACCCACTCGGGGTGACTTTGGGCCACTATTTGTCAAATTGAAGCTTCGGCGTTCCATGAAGTGGCGATGCGGTGAATGGAAAGTCAAAATGCATGAATTTACGCAGCGTCGATGCCATGGTGATCTAGCAAAAGTGTGCTCTTGAGTTGTTTCTATATATTCACCTAGCGTTTTCCCACAATCTTTAACTTATTTCTTTACCAAATCCACCAGCAGTTCTATCTGTGATTTCATCATAAGTATAATAAGGAATTCCTCCATGGATTGTAACATGAATTCCTACAAGGTATTTCACCAGGAATTCCTCCAGGTAACGCTGCAAGAATTCCTTTAGGAGTTCTACCAAAATTTCTTCATGAATTTCATTGGTAATTCCTTCATGATTCTACCAAGTGTTCAATCATGATTTTTACCAGTGATTTAGTTAGAAATTCCTGTAAGGATTCTTTTTAGAAATTTCTTCCGAAGGTTCACATGGAATTCTTTACGGGAAAATTTCCTCCTGGGACTTTATCAGGAGTACCTACTGAGATTCCATCAGTAGTTCTTCTAGGGGTCAGGAGATTTTGTGGGTATTTAAACATGAGTTCGTCAAGGAATTCCATCGGAGTACTTCTCATCATTCTATCATGAATTCCACAAAGGATTTCATCAGGAGACCCTATAGGGGTTTCATTGGAAGTTCCTCTAGGGATTAAACCGGAAGTTCCTCCAAGAATTCCATCGTAAATTTCTCTAGGGATTCCATCAAGAGTTTTTCTGGGAATGTCATAAGCAGTCCTTCGAGGGATTCCAACAGGAGTTCCTTTAGGGAATCCATCTGAAATTCCTCCAGATATTCCATCACAAGTTCCTTAAGGGATTTTACCTGGAACTCCTCTAGGGACTCCATCAGGAGTTTCTCCAGGGAGTACCTTCCAGGACATCTTAAGGAATTCCTCCAAGGATTCCGACAATAGTTCCTATAGGGATTCTATCAAGAGTACCTCTAGGATCTCCATCAGAGTTTTTATTGGGATTTCATCAGGAGTTCCTCCAGAAATTCCGTCAAAAGTTTCATCGGCGATTCAACTTGGAATTCGTCCTGACATTCTTTCAGAAGTTCCTTTATAGCTTATATCAAGAGCTCTTCGAAGAACTCAATCAGATTACTTCTAGGGGTATCATAAAGAGCTACAATCTACAGATTATAAGGACTGTTCATTTTATAAAGTGGACACTTTGTTTATGCTATATCTTTTTTATTTATTCATAAAATCGTAATCGGTTTTCTGTGTATCGTTGACCTATTATTCTAAAATGCTATGAAAATATAAAATCTTTGAAAATGCTTTTGGTTGAAGAGCTAAATAGTTTTTCCAAAAACTCTTAAAAAAAGCTGTCCGTCAAAGTTTAACATTATTTTTCGCAAAACAAAAATCCTTATTTTTATGAACAAATTGTATGTTTGTATCCTTTACTATTCTACTAAAGGTAAAGCTTTAAAAATATCAATTATATTCCACCATTCATTGACGTTAGGTAACTTTAGTGATTTACCCATTTATGGCCAAATTTGCTGATACACCATCCTTTCACTCCCAGCAAAAGAGAAAAGTAAAAAGCGTGTTCAAAACTAGTTTGGATTACTAAAGAAACTATATTAGTATAAACGAAAGCTAAATCGTGAGATTAAACTACAGTCTTAAGTATAAATTTTACTGTTTATTGTAGTTTTACTAAAAAGTCTCATACTTTTAAAATCATGTACGCATATTTATCGATCTACAGCAAATTGTAAACAGTTTTCTCCGAATTTTTCAATTGGTAATCTCAGAATAACATATTATGAAAATAATATGTGGAAAATAATATCGATTTTATTACAGCAGTGTTGCCAATTTTGATGATTGTCAATGTACTTTGATAGGTCTTCTAAGAATAAAACAATTGTGTTTCTGTTGTGCTTTGAATGTGACGTAGGGACTTACTAAGTAACTCTATGAAGGCGTAAGTTATTTTCCATATTAATACTATATTGGGACTTCCGTCAGGACGTACTTTTACACAAAAAATTCTACTCATATCAATTCCCATCAAATTTAAAAAAAAATCTTAAAAATATACGGGAAAATTGATTTTATTATATCTGTAAAATTGTTGCTCCAAAAACAACTTGATTTTTTCCATCAGGCTTCTGATTGATGATGCTTTCGAAGAACAAGCCTTTTTTGAAAATAGAAAATATAAATTATCGAATTTTCCAGCCAATTTCTTACAATCATTGACTTTGATAACCTCAAAAAATCGACCGATCTAATCGTTGTTCCATATTCGTGTGAAATTTAATTATTTTGGAGAATTTTTATTATCACAACATTGTACAATACTAGTCGAACGATGTGCAAAAAACCGATTGAAATTTCATTGATTAATAAGAAAGATACAGCATGCACAAGGTGTCCACTTTATAAAATGAACAGTCCTTTCAGGGGTTCTTCAAGAAATTCCATCAGGATATAATCTTGGGATTTCATAAGGAGTTCCGCTGACATATTATCAGGAATCCCATCAGGGATTTTATCATGAGTTCCTGTAGGGATCCCCTCAGGAGTTCCTTCAGAGATTCTATTAGAAGTTACTCCAGAAATACATCAGAAGTTCTTCTAGGGATTACAGTAGGAGTTTCCATTAGTAGTTCCTTCAGAGATTCTACCTGTAATATAAAAATTTTTTTTTTGGATTCCATCATGAATTCCTCCAGGGATTTCATCAGAAGTTCTTCAATAGATTTCATTAGGAGTTTCTGCAAGGATTCCATCAGAAGTTCTTCCATGGATTACATTTGAAATATTTATAAGATTTCATTATAAAATCCTCCTGGGATTCCATTATGAACACTTTCTGGGATTCCATCAGAAATTCTGTCAAGGATTCTATCAGGATTTTTTCTAAACGTTCGTTCAAGAATTCCTCTAAGGTTATTCTGGGCCTACCAGGTCATTTACCACGGATTCCTCCCGGAATTTATTGAGGAATTCTATCAGAATTTCCTTCCATTGGTTTCTCTAGGGAATTCCTCAAGAGAATATTCCAGGAATTCTTCAATGGAGTCCTCACAGAATACCTCAAAGGATTCCTAATGAAAGTCCTCAAGGGATTTCTCCCAGAATTAATCAAGGGATGTCTCCCGAAATTCCACAAGAAATTAATCTCGGAAGGCATTAAGGAATTCGCCCCAAAATATTTCCAAGGATTCTCGAAGGTTATCTGGAATTCCTCCAGAGATTTTACCAGAAATTTTTTATAAGGATTTCATTAAGAGATTCCTCCCGGAATCCCTTATAAAATTAATCCCGCAAATCCTCAAGAGGTTCTTCCTGGATTTGTTTAAGGAACTTTCTGTGGAATATCTCCAGACATTCTTGCGGGTATTCAGGAGTTCCTCCAGCGATTTTACTGGGGAATATAAGGATTTAGCTAGTGATTTGGGAATCTACCAGTATATCCTCCAGTAACAGTCATATCGGGGATTTGACACCGTTTTCTTTAAAGATGCCACTAGTAATTCCTTCACAGACTTCACCAGTATTTCCTTCAATTATTTCATTATTAAAATTCCGCCGGAAAAAATATACCAGAGTTTCACCAAAAATACTTGAAAGGTTTTAATAGGATTTCTATTTTTTATGTGGGGGGGGAGGGTGGGTGGTTTATCCCCCAAGGATTAAAAAAAATTCCAAAGAGTCCACAAGATTTTTGTTTTCCTGAAAAACCATAAATATTTCCACGAAAGAATCGATCAGGAACTCCACGAAAGCTTGAACTATAAATTCTTCCTTCCTCTACCCTAGGTATTCCAGGAATTTTCTGCAAAGTTCCAAAAGATAATTCATCCAGGGATTCCACTTATATTTATTCAGAGTATTAAACAAAGCATTTTCATTAGGGGTTGAACACCTAGAGTAGCACTTGGAAGTATTTTTGGGAAAATTTCTGGAAAAATCAATGGAGCAATGTCTTGAAAAATTCTTGGACGAATCACCAAAGAAATCACTGGAGAAATTCCCAGGGAATACCCAGGGAATTCCCTGGAGAAATTCCTTAATATAACTTTGGAAGAACTTTAAAGCGATCCCTGAAGGAACTCCTAAAGGATTATATAAGTCGATTCCTGGTGAATTCCTTGGAAATAATCCTGCAAAAAATACTGAAAGAAATTGATGGATAAATTCCAATGGGAATCCTCGTAGAAATTTTTGGTAGATCCTTGAAGTGATTTCTGGAGGCATCCCAGGATGAATGCCTCGTACGGTTTCTTCAGGGTTTTCTTCAGGAATTTATAAAATAATTCCTGGTGGAATTTCTGAGGCAACTCCTAGTGGAATTTAAGGAGGAATCCTAGAAGGAATGCGTGATAGAAACCTTGGAACTAACTTCTATAGGAATTCTTGAAGAAATTGTTATAGCAATCTCTTCAGAAATTCTTGGAGGCAGCCTTGAAGTAAATCCTGAAGAATTATTGAAGAAACCACTTGAGGATTTTTTTAGATTGATCTTTAAAGGAAGCATTGAAGAAAATACTGAATAGTTTGTAGAGCAACCATTGAAGGAATCTCTGAATGCCACCTGAAGGTATGCTTGAAAAATTTCTGGTGGAATCTATGAATAAATGTATAGAAGAATTATTGATAAAATTCCTGGTACCATTCCAGGAAGAATTTCTGGTGGAATCCCTAGTATAGCCCATGGATTCCTGGATAAACTTAAAAATGTTTAAAGAAATTCCCAAAGCCATTCTCATATTGATGACTATTCAAAATAACCCTCAACAGAGATCCCTTATAATATTGGAGTGTTGCCGGAATACTTCGTGCGAATTATAACTGGAATTCCTTATCAATGTCCATTTGTGCCGGTACCTCGATTTTGAAAGTTCTGCTCTTCCTTACTACGATTATTTTCCAAAAATACTCCCAAGGAATACTCCCCCCAGTCACAGAATTCGAGAAAATAACAATCACATATCCACTTGATGGCTGCCGAGATCATTCGATACACGCAAAAAATATATAGTGTTGCTGCAACGAGCTTTGACAGTCGGTCAAACGGTTGCATCAACATATATCGGTTTAACTAACTTGGGGGCGGAGTCAATGTTGGTCAAATCATCTGAGCGCCTGTGGGCTGCATAAAGCGGGAATCGAACCCACACTCCTTACTCAATGCGACTAAATGCTTGGTAACACTAACCGCACGGCCACGAAGCCCACAGATTAAAAAAATAAGAGATAAAACTTTTTGCTAATAAAAATATTACAGTAATAAAACAAAAGTCATATTAACACTCAAAATCATCTTCATAACAGCAAAAGGAAGTTTCTTTTTATCACTTATATTCGAATTATCACCAAATGTTATCACTCTGATAATCACCATTTTTGTAACTTACTACCATCAATCACACTAAATTCTTCCACTTTCTTTATAAGCATTTACGCAATCACTTGTTTAAAACATAATGTCATTACCATTTTTCAATTTATTCGGTACTATTTGTCTTTAAATTACAATGTATGTGTATCAATGGCCTGTTCGTTCACGGTATGAGTTTACACGGTTTCTAATGGTATGCATTGTTAATTAAAATTATTCAGTTATGTTTTCATAGTAATCAAATAACTCGCGTTAATCTGCTAATAACTAAATTTTCATATAGAAAATAAATTTAAATCAACTTTATATTTATTACTTTATTTTGTTAAACCATCAGTATTTAGCTGCTTGTTAGTAGAAGATGATACAATCGAACGTCTTTTATCCACATGCGATTAGGTATGTAGGAATGTGATGTTTTTACTGGGGAATTTATTCCATCTTAGTTGTTCCTCCGAATGTCGCATGTTCTTCAAATGTAGGTCCATTGAGTTTCTTTTAATTTAAGAAATAAAAAATAAAAGGATAAAAAGAAAGTTCAAAACGAAATGAAAAGGAGAAAAAACAATGAACCTATTCATGACCGCTTATTTATTTGCAATGGAATAACAAAAATAAAATTAAATCACTTCTCATAAAAAGATCTAGTACAGTATCGGCTCTTTGGTGAAGTTCATCAAAAGTGTTTAAGTTTGAAATATTTCTGACTCGTACCACCAATAGCACCACTAGTGTGCATCTTTCTCTTAAGAGTAAAGATACATTTAAGCCCCAGGGCCTGACAGCAATCATGCTGATCACAGCCTTTGCCCAGGGATTTTTTTTTTTTAATTTTTGATCATTGCTGAGGATTTTAAAATGGATTCCAGAATCTTAAAAGAATGTCAAGCAACTAGCGGATAAATTTTATAATAGTTTATTGAAGAAATTCCAGACGCAAATGTTGGAAGAACTCCAGAAGAAACTCTTGTGAAAACATCAGGAGAAATTCTTGAAGGAATTACAGAAGCAATTCCTGGAAGAGTTTCTAGAAGCAAATTTTGAAGGAATCATTAAAGAATCTTCGTGGCAAATTCCAGAAACTAATAAATTGAAGAAATCAATGCAAGTCCCAGAGGAATTCCAGAGTTCATTAAAATACCAGAAGTTATTCATTCAGTATTTCTAGAAGCAACTCCCTGAGGAATTCCAGTGGAAACTTTTTAAGGAATTCCAAAAGCATCTTCGTGAGGAATGCCAGCATCAACTATGAAGTAAATTGAAAAGCAACTTTGCGAGAAATTACAGAAAAAACTCTCGGAGGAATTCCGAATGAAACTCTTAAAAGAATTCGATAAGTCACTCCTTAGGAAATTCCAGAAACCATTCTCTGAGGATTTCGAGAAGGAACTCTTGAAGAAATTCCAATACAACAACAACAACTTAATTCCACAAGCATGGTAGAATTCGAAGAGCGGTTACGTGAGGAACTTCAATTTGAGAAATTTCAGAAGCAACTCCTGGAGGAATACCAGGAGGATTTTCTAAAAGGATCCAATAAGTTAATTCCATAGGGAATTGAAAAAATCAAGAGGGAGCTCTAGAAGAAACTTTTGAAGGAATTCCCGAAACGACTCCTTGAGAAATCCCTGAAGCAACTCCCACAGGTATTCCAAGAGGAACTTCAGACAGAGTTTCAGAAGCAATTTTTGAAGGAAATTTAAGAACAGTTTTATTCAAGAAGTACGACCAAATGCAACATCCTGTGAAATTTCAGGAACATCCACTAAATTAATTCCAGAATCTACAACTTTAAGAATTACAGAAGCGGTTTATTACTCTGTAGAAGGAACTTCCGGGAAAATTCCAGATAAAATTCAATTAGAGAAATCTCATTTTTTAAACGAACACTTCAAGGGTTTCAGATAGACCTGTAGAAAGAATTTTAGAAGCAACTTCTGAAACAATTACAAAAGAGTTTGCTAAAAGAATCCAAGAGGTTATTTTTACAGAAGCAGCTCTTGGAGGAATTTGAGGACGAATTTCTAGAACAATTCCAGAAAAAACTCTTGAAGAAATTTCTCAAGAAATATCCAAGGACGCCTTAAAGGAATCCCAGGAGACACTATTAAAGGGACTCCAAGAACAACTTTGTAAAATATACTCGATGCAACTTCGTGGGAAGGACATCCGGGAGCAATTGTCTAAGGAACTCTAGGAAAAACTATTTCAGGAATCAAATTCGCAAAACATATACTTCAGAAGAAATTTCTGGAGAAATAGAAGGACTAATTTTTGAAGGAAATGCAAGAGCACTACCGGTAAAAATTTCAGTCGCAACACTTGAAAAAATTCCAGAAGCAACTTGTTACAATTTTTCAGAAGCCTTTTCTACAGGAATTCTAGATGTAACTCCCGGAGAAATTCCAGTTGGAACTCGAGTAGGAATTCCAAAACAAATCTCGGAAAAACTCCAGTAGGAACTCTTGAAATCTTTTACAGGCAACTCTTTATAAATTTTCAGGAATTGAGGAGCAACTCCTTGTGAAATCCTAGAAGCAACTCCCCCCTCCTCCTCCTCCAATGGGAACTCTTAAAAGAGTTCCAGAAGCATTTCCTTAAGGAAATCCAGTTGCACCAAAGACAAATGAGGAGTTTCAATGCAACTTTCGGGGGAGTCCAAGTTGAACACTTGAAGGAATTTCAAAATCATCTCCCAAAGCAACTTTTGAAGGAATTTCGATAGCGTTTATGTGATAATTCCCAGACGCAACTCCTTTAGAAATCCCAGAAACAATTCTATGATGAATTCCAGAAGTGACTCTTGAAGAAACTCCACTAGGAACTTCTGAAGGATTTCAGAAGCAACCCTAGAATTTATTTCCGAAGGAATTATTGAAGGAATTTCAGAAGCAACTCTTTAGGCAAGCAATTTCCGGAAAATACTAGAAGAGATTCTAGAAGCAAGTATTCCAGTAGCAGATTTTTGAAATAATCTAAAAGCGACTCGTGAAAGAATTCCAGAGGTTCTCATGAAGGACACCCAGGATTACCTCTTTGGAGAATTTTTGTAGCAACTTCTTATAAGAGTTTCAAAGCATTTCTTGATGAAATTTTCGGATATAATTCTTTGAGGAATTCAAGATGCATCAATCCAAGAAAATTGCCTCTTAAATTTGAACTGCCAGAGAAATTCTAGGAATTACAGAAGAAAATTCTGGCGAAAATTTAAAGAAAAAATCAATGTTGAATTCCAGAAAAAAAAACTTCTTAGACGCATTTTAGAAGAAATACTTGAAGCATTTTCTGAAGCAGCCACAGAAGGAATTCTAGTAGAAACTTCTGGAAGATTTGCATTACAAATAGGAGAAATTGTAGAAGGAGTCTCTGGAGGATCTTCTGAAATAAAATTAGAAGTCATTTATTGATGAATTTTTAAAACAACTCCTAGGAAAATTCTTTCACAATTTTTTGAAAAATATCCAAAAGAAATCACAGAGGGAACTCCTGGAGAAGTTTCCTAGCAATTTCAGAGTCAACTTCTCTAGATTAAGTCAGAAGTAACTTCAAGAGGAACTTCAAGAGAAATGAGAGAAGCACCTTCTTAATGAAATTCAGGAGCAGCTTTCGAATGAAGAGGCATTCCAGAAGGAACCCCTAAAAAAGTACAAAAAGAATTCTTAAAAGAAATCAAAAAGATTTTATTGAAAGGAATTAAAAAAGAACTCCAGAAAAAAAAACTCCTAGAGGAACTCTAGAAGAAAATCTAGTAGCGATTTCTGGAGTTATTGTAAAAGGAACTCCTAGAGGAATTCCAGAAACAAGCCCTTGTAGAGTTAATACACTTCAGAAAAAATAACATAAGCATTTCCTGGAGGAAATCCAAAAGTTATGCCTAGGCATAGGAATTTCAGAAGAATCTACTGGAAAATTTCCAGAGAAAACTCAAACAGGGATTCCACACACAACTCTTGGAGGAACTTATAAAAATCCTGTAGCCCCTCCTGTAAAAATCCCAGAAGAATCTCATGAAATAATTTTAGGAGGAAATCATAGAAAAATTCCTGAAGTATCTCCTGGAGGATTTACGGAACCAATATTCTCGTTAACTAGTGGACCCGGCAAACTTCGTCTTGCCATCAAGTAGGCTGCTGAAAAACGTCATAGAACGTCCCATACAAAACTGGCAGTTCATTCTGGTTTTCTAACTTTCCTGGTGAACATCCTGAGCTTTTATGCACACAAACACGTCGGAACACTTCAAGATCGTATCTAAATGGAAAAGCTCGAAATATGATGGCCCGTTCTCTAGCCATTTCGTGACAATACAACAACATTCCATTTTTATTTATATAGATAGATAGATTACTGAAATATGACCCTCGTTGCACTTACGCTACAGTGGTCGTTTCTTTCATCGACGCAACGATGAATAGAACAGAAATTTTAGGATATCCGCCAACATCACCAAACAGCCAGCTTCGACTCCATGCAAGGAAATGTTATTCAACTTCACGGTCAAATTTCACTGTGATGTTAATCACCGCTCTGTTGCAGCCGAGATTAATGCATTGCCCACCCAATGAAAATGCTTAATCTCTCACGCAGCTCACCACAGATCCGGTTGTATTTTATTTAGTGAAAATTGAACTAATTATGGCACAAAAATCACTAAACTTAACAACCGTACACTGTAGAAACCGGTCAAAACAAACAAGCTTTCCGTAAACTCAAGCGCAAGATTTGGAAATTTTCTAATCTTCCGGATGGCTATGCGGTTGAGTTTGCGTTTAGTACAGTTTAGTACCAAACCGCAAAGTCAATCCGGATGCATTGTGCGTTGGCGCATATGATCACGTTCATTTAAAATAGCTGTCAAAAAAACGGATTGTCAACCGGATCCATTGTGCTCCGGCCTTTACTGTTAGGAAGTAATGTCAGTTTTTATGTATGGAATTTCAATTGTTTGGATATTCACACGCTTGTTTAAACCTCGTATTCTACAAGGTGGAAGGACATTTCCCAGAAAGTCAAACCCCAGACCTACATTTTCCAGAATGACGTTCCCCAGAATGGGACATTCCTCAGAAGCCATTTTCCAGAAAGGGACATTCCCCAGAATCGTTTTTATTCATTAGGTAAATAAAATAAATGGTTTAGTTTAGTTTTTTTTTATTGTCGTTACAAAATAAAATGCCCAACAAATATTAGTTGTTAATTCATTATGACAGTCCCCAAGCAAAAAAAAATCGAAATTGAGTGCAGAAATAGCGTTTAAAAATAAGTGTTTGCTTCCCTTGTTTCATTTTTAGTCTAAATTCCTTTCGATTTCATGAATGCTGCTTTGCGTATTAGTTTTTTTTTTATTTTGTTCAATAATTCTTTGTTCACTCGTTTTATGCTTATGATATACTTGTGGTATGCGTACCATGGTACAATTACCTTGAAACGAGTTTTATA
>NW_018734569.1:0-24204 GCF_002204515.2 Aedes aegypti
GAAGAAATTTACGGCTCACGTTATTGTTCATTGTTAGAGGAGCGATGGATTGCAGTTTCCAAAAAGGAATTTGGTAAGTTTGTTCTGATTAGCAGCACATGATCACAATGCGTAAATATCAACCATTTGTCGGCCAGAACGTTTACCGTACGTATTCTATGGCACTACCCTTTCCATCAACATTACACAACATCTCGTAACACCTATGATAGGTCGTAGAGTTCTCAGCATCTTTCTTAAGTAGGTGTTCAATCTATCATCCTTTCCCATTCCCCAGCTTTCGCAAGGACGTGGCCAGGACAGCTCTCGACTATTGGAGGATGCGTCGATCTTGTATAAGAGCTAGAGGTTAGTCCCAAATTTCTGACTTTGGTAACGGACGGGAAAGTGGCAACCCTCATACAATGGTCTAGGACTGTACCACCTACGAATTTGTGCGAAATGCTTAATGCTAATGCTAATATTACTTCCTTTTGAAAATACAGTGAACTCTTTATAACTCGATACTGCAAGGACCATCGAGTAAGGGATATATCTAGTAATAGAATACAAAACCAGTGCAGATGGGATTCAAGGGACCAGTGAGGTAGCCATGAAATCCAACTTTTACTATGGTTCTCTAACTCGACATCACGATACCGAATATCTAGTAAAGGAGATTTGGGTGTAAATGAATATGAAATCCACAAAACTTTTTAAAATATCAACTTTGAGTTTACAACATTTGCTAACAATGACCATTAACCCTTCTACCGGTATCTTCATATCTTACCGCAGTAAAAATATTCAAACCTCGATAACTTTATTGTTTCTCGATATTTTTGCACCATTATTCCTCACAAAAAATGAAGCAATTTGGTGCAGCCGTCTTTGAGTAATGAGCATACATGTGTCTGGTACCACGTTAGCCAAATTAAGATTTTAAAAACTTCAAAAAACATAATATCGTAATTTTCAGATATCTCCTAGAATACTCAACCGGCTTGTATGATTTTTTCAGAGTAGCTCTTTGTCACCTAGCTTTGTGTTATTTTTCGTTTGAAATTGAAGTAAAATAAAATGGCCGCCAAAGACATTTTATATGGAGAATGTCGGTCCCCCAAGGAACATCGGAATATCTTTAAAACCAGATCATCAATAACAGATATCGACATAAATGCTTAAACAAAAAAATAATAAAATTATCAAGGTTTTTATATTTTTATTGCGGTAAGAAATGAAGCTGCCAGTAAAGGGGTTAAAACAAGCTATTCCCAGCTTCAAATCTCACCAGTAAAGACTGGACTCGAAAAAATGAGACACACAAAAGTGATCACCAAAAATTCATTTGAAATCGGATACTTCTCAAATTTTCAGGGATTAAATAAATATATATTAGCTATGTTTTGGCATAATTTATTTAATGAATTTCCTCCCCCAAGCTGAATGCTCGTACATTACTCTTAACACTGCTCATGAGATCTTGGGCGAGGCTTTGCCCATCTTTCTCACACAATTTCTCCCAGTTTTTCTTCAAAGCTCCATCTGCTTTAAATTTTTTCCGCTTTTCTTCTCTTCTTCACTATTGCCCAAAACTTTTCGATCGGACGAATTTCCGATGCATTTGGCGGGTTTTTCCTCCTTCGGGACCACATTAACGACCTTCGCTTCGTTCCAATCCATTACAAGCTTGAAGTAATGGCACGAAGTGAGATCCTGTCAGAACAGCGTGCAAGAGGAGAGATCCGGCCAAAACGGTGAAAGCGGAGGAAGGCCTGCAAGCATTCCCCTCGATAAATTTGCCTGGCTTGACCAGCCATTCACGGTACATCTTCCGCGCACGCAATTTGGCCACCGTGTTTTGCTTGTCAGTCGGGTTTGGCGCCTTCCTGACCTTAATAATACGTAGCCCAGCCATGGTCCGTTGGATGAATTACTTCGACGAATTGACCTTTTGACCACGTCCCGGGTGGAAAGGTACGGGTTATTCTTAAAATACTGCCTTATATTCCACGGCTTCTCTGGGTATTCCGTTTTCGGGTTTCGACCGCTACCAGCGTGCCACTCGATGGTCTTCCTGGAAAATCTTCACAACACGGCCCAAGATTTACTGCTGATCGGAATAAAATTGTGCACACATAAACATAACACTCTAAACTAGTATTACCCAAAATTTCATTAATTTTAACCCAATCGTTAAAAAATTAAGTTGAGAATTAGGATTTGTTCTGACTAGGACGTAACGCCAGAAAGAAGAAAAATCATACGAAAACATTTGCTAAACATGTGAGTTTCGATTTTCACGCGGTGTAATTGAATGCTATTTGGAAATTAGGATCAGCACCAGGTCAGTAACCAAGCGCTTTCATGAATTAGTTATACAGCAAAGTGCACGGCAGTTATAAGATGAACTTCAGCCGATGTAACAGTCCTGGAACTAATCGAACTCCCCTACCAAGACCGCTGCGAGTTGATAAATTCTCCAGGATGTGATAGTTCAAAGTGAGCTTTGATGAATTTCTGTTAAAAAACACACACGAATCCGAAGGCAACTCTGTCAAAGTGATCTGTGCCGCTTAAAACACTCAGGTCTTAACTAACAGGAGTGCCAACTGGCATATCATGATTCCAGTAAAATCCTGATCGCAACACATCGTTTTGTTCAATTTTTGCCAATGCACAGTTCGGATTCCGCCATGGACATTCGACCACTCATCAACTTTTACGTGTAACAAATTTGATCCGTTCCAACAAATCTGAAGGCTATTCTACTGGTCTTGCTCTTCTAGACATAGAAAAAGCATTCGACAGTGTTTGGCAGCGTCCATTTATTACGTAACGCGAAATTTGGAAAATTTCGACCCCCTCCCCCCCCCCCCCGTCCGTAACGCTTTTTGTATGAAAAATTTCAAATTTTTGTATGAGCCGTAACGCTTGAGCCTACTCCCCCCCTCCCCCTATAGCGTTACGTAATTTGTGGACGCCCCCTTTGGCATGAAGGTTTGATTGTACCGTTTTGTCTCAAATTCCGAACAGACTCATATTCCGAACACTCGGTTTTTGTATGGCGATTTGGTTGAAATGTTTCGCTGAAATATGTCACCAAATAACAAGGAAATGGTAGTCAATTGCAATTCAATTTTAACGTCTCCAGTATAATTTATTCCGCGGGAGTAGTGATGATTCTCTAGTTTGAGACCAGTGAAATAAAAACAGATTAATTTATTTGCGAAATTATTCGTTTGAATACGATTTAATCGTGCTGTTCGGAATTTGAATCAAGGTGTTCGGAATATGAGACAGAATGAACACGGTGTTCGGCATTTGATTCAAAATGTTGTTCCATACTTTCACGTAAAAACAATACTAAAACTATTTAAATCAACATTATTTTCGGTATACCCAACAGCTAACAGTTGGACTATGCGAATAAATTAAAATTTACACAAATATCAGCCAATTTATGCCAATCAGATGCATTTGAAGTCACTTTTGGCCTTAAGTGTTCGGAATATGAGTCAAAACGGTAAAAATAAAGAACTTTAATTTTCCAACATACATTGCACACTGGTCCAGGAAGCTAATTTAGGCGGACATGAGGTTTTCGTCAAGATTTATTGATTTTAGAGCCATAGTTTCTTCTGAGAATATGTTCAGAATTTTCAGTACTACAAAATGTACGGATCAAATTTTTTTTACGGTGATCGCAAGAGTGACGTATACGCCAACTTTTTTTATTTTAACGAATCGTAAGTTGGTATGTTCAGCAAAGTTGTAGCAAATGATCATAGAAACAACTTTGCCGAACAAACTTTTTCTCGATTTTGCTCAAGAGCCAAGATAATTAAGTATTTTTAATAAAAAAATCGTTTTTTGCTCTTATGTGTTTTATTTTTTAGTTTTATCGGCCTACTATGTTCTACAAAGTTTTTATACTCATCATTTGCTACAACTTTGCTGAACATACCAAAGTTGTATTTCTTATGGTTTGCATGTTATTTGAGTTTTTCATCTTAAAATTAGCTATTTTGTATGCCTTGTATTTCAACTATGAGCACCTCAAAAAAATATATCTTTCCACCAAATGATTTTGCAGTCTTTCAAGTACCTGTGAGCAAAATTTGGAGAAGATGATATTTTTTTATTTCGTTTAAAATCGATTTTATTAATAGACGATATGAGATAAATCCATATTTATTGAATATTTATACATGTTAAACTCACAAAAGTCATGGCTACCTAAGCATATCAAACCAAATGTAACACGTGTATTTATATAGAAATATAAAGTACATCGTTTTTCAGTTGTTTTCGATTAACTTGGAAGCTTCTGCAAGAAATTCAACGTCTTTTCCTCTACTTGTATTTAATCTATTCCTAAGCAAGATCACCGGGTTGGAAGTCAACATAAGCCGTATAAAATACATATACAAAATTTACAGTCCGATCGAATTCTATAGCATGATTTTCCCAGAATCTTCTGATGGATTTATTCCGCATTTTTTATGCTTCTTCGGTGGCATGCCGGACAACATCACTCCTTGCGAAAGTAGTTTTTGCACCGTTGGAGAGAGTACGTACCAATCGTAGAACTGGCGATACTAACAGTGCGTTTCTGACAAAAACTGTTCAAATGCCTCCTCGTTAATCTTCCGATTAATGTTGACTACTTTTAAAATTATTGAGATCCGTAAAAAGAAGTTATTACAAGTGCGGAAACGATAACAAAAGTGCGCATTTGAATCAAATCGGGTACGTGTTTTCGGGGGACTTATTCTTCGTAAATCGAAGAAGAAGTGCTCTGAAGACACCAGCAGGATTCAATACAATCCCTCACTTTTATTCACACTTTCGCACTTATGAGGCCGCACTTCGCAGTCCAGTAGTGAAAGAAATACACAATATCTACTTCCCGAAAAAAGCGGCGTGCCGTGTTACGACCAGCTGGAAGAGGTTCGTACAGTCTCAGCTCCAACCTTCCTTTGAGGGCTTTTCGTGGCGATCCTTTAGAATGCTGTTACATTTACTGATACGTCTACAACTATTGCACGGAAGTGGTGTTGTCCGGCATGCCGCATTACCAAAGAAAACCATGAAACGTGGAATCCATCAGAAGATGCTGGGAAAACCATGCCACAGAATTCAATCGGACTGTAAATTTTGTATATGTATTTTATAAGGCTTATGTTGACTTCCAACCCGGTGATCTTGCTTAGGAATATATTAAATACTGGTAGAGAAAAAGACGTTGAATTTCTTGCAGAAGCTTCCAAGTTAATCGAAAACAACTGAAAAACGATGTACTTTATATTACTATATAAATACACGTGTTACATTTGGTTTGATATGCTTAGGTAGCCATGACTTTTGTGAGTTGAACATGTATGAATATTCAATAAATATGGATTTATCTCAAATCGTCTACTAGTAAAATTGATTTTAAACGAGATAGAAAAATATCATCTTCTCCAAATTTTGCTCAAAGGTACTTGAAAGACTGCAAAATCATTTGGAGGAAAGATATATTTTTTTGAGGTGCTCATAGTTGAGACACAAGGCATACAAAATAGCTAATTTTAAGATGAAAAACTCAAATAACATGTAAACCATAAGAAATACAACTTTGGTATGTTCAGCAAAGTTGTAGCAAATGATAAGTATAAAAACTTTGTAGAACATAGTAGGCCGATAAAACCAAAAAATAAAACACTTAAAAGCAAAAAACGATTTTTTTATTAAAAATACTTAATTATCTCGGCTTTTAAGCAAAACTGAGAAAAAGTTTGTTCGGCAAAGTTGTTTCTCTGATCATTTGCTACAACTTTGCTGAACATACCAACTTACGATTCGTTAAAATAAAAAAAAGTTGGCGTATACGTCACTCTTGCATTCACCGTAAAAAAAATTTTGATCCGTACATTTTGTAGTACTTAAAATTCTGAACATATTCTCAGAAGTAACTATGGCTCTAAAATCAATAAATCTTGACGAAAACCTCATGTCCGCCTAAATTAGCTTCCTGGACCAGTGTGCATTGTTAGAATAATTCAAAGTTATCTGTCAAATCGTACACTTCAGGTTAATTATCAGAATTCCAGGTCTGAAAGACTTCCTGTAAGAGCTGGTGTTCCTCAAGGCAGCATTTTGCGACCAATATTATACAATATTTTCACATCTGACTTACCTGAGTTACTCCAAGGATGTCAAAAATCCTTGTTTGCGGATGACAAGGCCTCTCCGCCAAAGGACGAAGTCTGCGTGTCATCTGTAATCGATGGATATTTTTTCTTCATACAAAAATGGGAGATTTCTCCTAATGCTTCCAAAACTCCAAGGCTCATGCTAGATAAGAATTAAACTTTCAAAAACCACACTGAGGGCATTCAAGCCCAGTGTAATAAATATGTAAAATGTCTTTATCCCTTTATTAATAGAAATTCAAAACTTTGTCTTAAGAACAAGCTTTTGATATTCAAACAAATTTTTAGGCCAGCCATGTTGTATGCTGTACCAATATGGACTAGCTATTACAACACCAGGAAGAAAGCTCTGCAGAGAATTCAAAATAAAATTTTGAAAATGATTCTGAGGCTTCCTCCCTGGTATAGTACCAATGAGTTACATAGAATATCCAATGTTGAAACATTGGAACAAATGTCAAATAAAATCATTAATAATTTCAGGCAAAAATCGTTACAATCTTCTATTGTCACGATTAATGCGTTATATGTTTAGGTTAAGTTAGGTTAAGTAAATTAAAAAAGTTTTTTTTTCTCTTATAGGCAGTTGAAATCAACTCACCTGTAAAAAAATCTGAATTGATACGGCAAATGAAATGTAATATGTTGTTAACAAAATGTTAATAAAATCTTAAATTTGTTTTACCAAATTAGGATGATAGTGTTGTCTAATAACATAGAACACCTAGATATAAGAAATGAATGTTATGTTTGGAATAATATTAATAAATAAATTTTAAAAAAATAATAATAAATTATCCTTACGTCTAATCAAAATGTGGTCTTCGGCAAAGTTGTAGCTGGGAAGATTTGACATGAGTAGAGTTTATTCACTTTTCCATAAATTATTATTACGAGCGGTTAGAAGACTACAGTTAGCGTAGCGTTAGCGTAGTTACGGTATACTTCGTAGATTGGATACTAGCAACATTCATGTTTCTTTTTAATAATCTCATCCTGACTACTTTCAAGAACAAGGCAGGGGAGTATACCTTGTTCAAATCATAAACAAGAATACTAAAAGCATGAATATCGCTATTCCCGGCCACGCCCATCTTTACCGTAACTTGGGATAGGGGAAGGAAATGTTGATGTAGCACTTACTTAATGAGAGGCCACCGACTCAGCGACACCCTCATAAGTGCTACGGAGTTGGAGGTTGGGGAAGGTATATTGTCAGGATTCGCCTAGAAAGCTGGCGATAGACCATAAATATTTGTTGTTTAAGCGTTTTCAAATTAATATTTTGAATGCGGGCAATCAAAAGAGAAAACAATAGCTTATTTATAGTATAAATAGTATTTCGCGAAATGCTTGTCGATTGTGCAGTAATATTTTTGCTCAATAACCAGTAAAAAGCAAAACCGATCCCTCCAGGGTCATCGGATTGTATAAAATAACGATACGCGTAAAAAAAAATCACGCCTATTGAAAAACTGTACTGGGTGGTACTGTATTTTTAGATAATCGAAAAACGAAAGGAAGCGCGTTCGAACTAGGATAACACAGTCGGCTTTTCTGCTCAAAATTATACGAAAAGCAGAATCGATCCCTCCAGGGTCATCGAACGGTTAAAAAGCATCCACAACCGATTGTTAGTTGCGTAACACCCGCCCGGACAGAATGCGCAATCTGAACATAATTATCAAACTCCGAAAATAACATTTTCCGTTCAATAAACGATCAGAAGTTCCACGACGCGGACAAAAACGATCCGGAAGGCTCACAAAAGAAAAAGTATCATACTGGAACAAACTCACCGGATTGATTCTCTAAATTTATGTGCTGCCTGTCACTTCCGGATGGTTCGGTGAACTTAGGGCAGCCAAAAACCAACAGTAGTGAGGACACAAATCAAACAAATCACTTTTTCATTTTTCACTTTTCACTATTCCATTTCTGAATGTAAAAACTGTCCTGCTTGGGCTTCACGAAGCACTACCCAGCAAGACGCTCCAAAACAGGAAAAAAAAATCTCCGGCGACGAAAACATGCGCGAAACCGTGAGCCAAATCTATCGGACAACGCAAAACCGAACTCTTATTATGAGCGGTTAGAAGACTGAACACAAAAGGTTTGTCTTATCCATAGTAATTTCGATAGAAACTTCATATGGCCTGTGCACAACTAAACTTCTTCCAAATCACTTCAAATTTTGGGAGAATGATTTTCATCGTAATTTACACCGTTTAAGCATAGGGGAGCAAAAACTTACATAAGTCTAATGCTTATGCTCATGCTCAAGATGTCATCCAATGTCACCCCCAACGACAGTAGATATAAATCATTGGAATTGCATTTACTTTCCTATCGCAGAATTAATTGAATACATTTTCATTCAGTCTTTCTGTCAATGTCATCAGAAATTACGGTGACGATGAAAGGCAAATACTTCCAACGGAAAGTTAAACAACCGAGTCGGTAATGCAGGTACCTACCACCTAGTTATGCATGAGTGCAAAATTTCATCATGCTAAGAGCACGCTACACGAATCTAGTTTCATTTATTTCTATCGTTTTCCAGTGCAAAACGTGCGAAACTTTTGCAAAATGCTAATCGAATCAGACCGTAAAATTTACGCTTGATACCTACCAGCCGCCGGTTGATGCAATTTCACTGAAGGAAATAGGAGGAAATGCCTGAATTTTCTCTTTCCCATTTCAGCGATGATTGCGAGACTCGGAAGGTGGTTGACAGTCTGGAAAATTATAGAATCTCTCTAAGTGCAATCAATTTTGGTGCATTCTTTATACTATCAATATGCGGTAGACCTGCCCAAAGTAGATGAAATCGTGAACAAAACCTTGTACTTTCAATCCGTAGGTTAGAAAATTGCAAAGAAAATTTATTGAATATAAGTCCTTTTACAAGTTCAGCCATATCTACCCTAAGTCATTACCTACCTTGATTATATTAATTACAATAAAGGGCTTCTGAACATCCGAAATGTATCAATAGTATATATAAATTCATAAACCATTGTAAAGCATATGATGACTGCATTTAGTGACAAACTTAAAGCATCCCGCAAAGTCTTCGTATCGCGACCAGTAGGGTTTCGGGAAAGGATTAAGGTATCTTGACGGTCGATCGTGAGGTGATTGAAAGGTGAAAGCAGTACTACGATGAACATCTGAATGGCGTCGAGGCTGAACACATAGATGGCAAGAGGCATCATCAGTTATCCCAGTACGGCAGACGAGGGCGATGTGCCATCTTCTACGTTAAGTGAATCTAAGGTAGCATCCTCCAAAAACTTGAGAACAACAAGGCAGCTCGAAAAGATGGTGTTGATGCTGAACTTATTAAGATAGGCTAGGCAAGTTGGTTACTTTTCATTACATATTGATAGTCAAAATGTGGTATACAAAACAACTAACGTAAAATCGGGCAGGAATTGAATTGAGAATATCTCTCACTTATTGCTCTCTGTAAGAATCATGATCCGCAACACATCATTATATCCTGTTCATCATCTTCTGCTACAACTCTGATTAGATTAGAGGGGATAAAAGGGCAAATACAGTGTTAAAAACTTTACGTGGATTACCGTCATAGGAAAAAGTAGGAACTAATTCTTCAATCAGCCGTTTCTCAGCGACATGAGGAACCCACTTTCCATTTTTTTCAACGTTCTTTGACCCATCATGTTCAATTAATTTTGTGTGAATTTCAAGTAGCAGACCAAATACCGGTGTATCTGTCAAAAGATAACCAATAAGGGCAGAATCGAAAGGTGCAATATTCAGACTTATCAAGTTATCAACCAGTCGTGCAAGATTTATGCAATTTGATTGAGATTCAGTTTGAGAGGATACCATACTTTAATATTTTTGGAAAAATACGGAAGTAATTGATCAACCAGAATCGAATTCCTCATTTTATATTTTGAAATTAGTTTAATATTTACTACAAATTATGTTTTTTTTTTCTTTACATAGTTCGATAAACATGCATTAGTATAGTTTTTTTCTTAAATGTTCAAGTTACCAAGACCAAAAGTCTTAACCAAACTAGCCAAAGCCTACTATTATTGAGCAGATTATTGAGCAGATAGAGGCGCGCAAAATGAACTCAAAGAGAGCGCAAAGAGCGATGTTGACGGAATGTGGTGGCAAAACATACCAAAGTGCACGTAAATTGGGCTTTTTTACCTTATAACATGGGTATTTTTAAAATGGGATCAACGAGTAGATGACGGAAATCGAAGTTCGACACCATTTTGGAATTCAAGATGGCGACTTCCAGTTTGTGAAAATTGTTTCAAACCCATGGCGTGATGAAAAATAAAGCATATTACGATGAGATATTGCAAATAATTGATTTTCTTATATTAAACCTTTTTTCACGGGAAATCATTTGAGGTAATTTGAAACCATTCGCATTTCAGTTTGAAGATCGACTTGGCCTACTGAGACAAAATTGTGTAGTACTGTAAGCTTCAAGCGATACTAAAAATGAAATCCACTGTCTGATTTGAAAACCGTAACGGATAAATTACATTGTATCGATAGGTGTGGAAAGTTTTATCAGCACAACAGTCATCTAGCTATATGTGGTGTTATACCTAGAGTAACTCAGAATATTAATTAAAACTTATAATTGAGCTTCACTGTTATACCAGCGCACTAGTGACGATGGAAATAAAATTTTCTACTCTCACGAGCAGTACCTGCTAGGAATGAAAATAAAAATTCATAATTGCTTATGACCGAGAAATTTGATTAGCTAGTTTGCAGGGACTTTTTCATTTGTAGGTGCGTATGGAACTCTGTTTTTAACTTAGTTGCAAACGAAACGCAACAAAAACGTAAACCACAGCAATGAACTATTCTCGGTCATAGAATTGCACGATAGAGTAAAAAACAGTAACTTTTTCCACGAAAGGCGACGCCAGGTGATAAAATTTCCGACTTCATTCATTTGTCATAACGGACTGGACTAGTGTGGAAAATAAAAGTTCCACTGGTGTTGGAACCGACTTTCCATTTTCCTTATCCCATCTAAATCGTGTAGAATTGCTCCCTTAACCCACAGGCAAATGGTTGGTGTGGTAAATGATTCTGAACCAGAACAGGACGAAGCTCAAATGAGCGCACCAAATTCTTCGCATATTCAGTAAGAGCTATAATCTTTTTCTTTCCATAAATTTCGTTTCCCCCACAGGCAGCACATTTTGTGGCTTTGCCCAATGTATGTCCCAGAAGGAGCATCAGGGAATGTCTTTTGGTTGTCAACTGGCACTGTTTCCGTACTCCGAAGCCACTGGGGTGCGGTAAAGTGACGACGTCCTTCCTCATGAAGTTCTAATCTTGACAGGACAACCAAAGAGCTGCGGTGAGGTACTCGAATGTAGAGGATTACAGTAACGTGCACGTGTGCCCGACCGTTATAAAATTTAATGAGCTCTTACGGTATTTTCAATTAAGTTTTGTTCCCAGAGCATGAGCAGACGACAGACTGGAGAGCACGCTTGATTGACTATCAATGTCAAAGGTTCAGTCTAGTGGTTTCGCGATGTTACTGTTACTACTAATTGGAAATCCAACCAAATGATCTATGTTACTCAACAATGCACAACTGAGTGAAAAGCATCATTTTGGGATCTCAAACCTTTACCGTTAGAGGTTTATACTCCTTTATTAGATTTAGTTGAGAACGATCAAAATCAAAGGATCAGATATCTCAGAACAGAAATGTCATCAAAGAGAGTGAGGAAAAATCATATAAATAGTCTGCATAGTTTCAATTCCTCAGAAAATCAATACTTCACCAGTCGCACTGTTGTTTTTTTGTACAGCAAATGATACAACATTTAAAAGACAAAATTCAAAGCGGATTTTTTTCATCATAACAAAATTTCTAATGGAATGGTTTAAATCATCCCGAAACAATAGGATTGTTCGAGAATACCGTAAAACTAGATATTTGTTTCTGTTGAATGAAAAAGCAAAAAGTATGGCTATTAAATTCACAACTATTTTCACTGGAATCGAGAACATTAAGGGCTTTATATTCAAGTTTTAAAAATTGATAATATATTAACAATTTCGGAACGCTTACAAGTAATCTGTTTTACGAGCACTATTTGATGATGTTTAAAGAGTTAGTCACGATAGTCTAGTTGTACTAGAACTTGAATTTGATCTTAAATCTCTTAGCTACAAACATTTTTTTAACAAATTAAGGATTTTTTTGTAATTGATATCAGAAATTTCCATATAACCTTTACCACCTCAAGATAAGTAACGTTTCATTTAGTTATCAAATTCGTTTAATTAAAAAAAAACTTAAAAACTATTGTTTATGATTAAATCCATTTCAAAACATAAATATCAATTGATATCTATCCAGGAAAATAATCCTATACACAGTGGCGAAGCTAGGGTTTTTAGGGCCCGGTGCGGAGTATGATTAAGGGGGCCCTTAAAATTAAGGTGAATGCTGTCTAAATGTATGACGCCAATCTGAAACCGACTGTTGAAATATACATTGAACCAATAGCTTTCATGACTAAAGTGATGGAACTTATGTTGATATGTTGTTGTAGTAGTTTAATGGTAAAAATGTTAATCAATGAGCATACAGTTCTTCTTTTTTCAATTCTTGTTCAGAAACATTAGTTTACTGGAAATTATCGAGAGGACTTCCAGTGAATTGACATGGAAGTGGAAATATTAGCAAGCAATGATTCATTGAAAGCTGTCATTAGGTATTCTAAGACAGTTTATACATTTCCTCAATTTTGTGTTTGAAATTTTTCAAAGTGCTCAAGGAATATATCCAATAATTTTACCATTATTTTCTTAAAACTTTCATCAAGATTCTCGTTAACAACATCTTCGATATTTCAACTATTATTTTCTCCAGGAATTATCTAGAATTTCCTTCAAAATTATCATTCAATTATTTAAAAATTTAATAATTATAAAGAAATTTCCCAAAGATGTCTTCAAAGAACTCCCCCAGTCATTTTTTCAGGAATATCTCCAAAGAAATCATGGATTTGTTTAAAGAAATTATTGGTGAAATTTTTCAACAATCCGAGAGATATTTCAAAAGGAAATCTCAAAGTAACATCTGCTGAAACTCGATTTAGTTTGAAAGTGTCCCTTCCTTTACGAACTCCTACATCCTCGGATAATCCCAGGATGTAATTTAGTAGCAACTCCTAGGGAAAATGTGGATAAATGTTTGAAGGAATCCATATATTTCCTGAAAATATAACTGGAGGAACTGGTATAGGAATCCTAATAGATCTTCCTGGAAAAATCTCCAAATGAATTTCTTTAATAACTGTAGATCTGTGGAACTGGATGATCTTCTATAGTTACAACTGGGGAAATCGAAATACACCCGATTCTGTTTTTGCACGGATTTTTTTTACACGGCCGTGCAAAAAAGTTTCCATACATTTTTTTCCACCAAAACCTTATTTTTGCATGAAACGTCGAGAAATGGTGTTACTTTTTTTGCACGGTTTTTGAAATTTTGAACTGAAAACTTTTTTTGCACGGTACGCATCCCCCGTACAAAAACAGAATCGGGTGTAATCAAGAAAAGCGTATATCCTCTAACCATGCCTTGAAACAACGGTGGAAGATTTTTAGGAGATTTGGTGGTGGAATCAATAGAGACATTTCTGAAGGAGATTCCAAAAGTATACATGAAGAGATATTTGTATAAATCACTAGAAGAATTCCTTAAGTTTTTCCTCAAGGAATCTGAAAAGGAATTCCTGAAGAACCTGTGAAAAAAATCTCGTAATAGTCTCTGAAGGTAGGTATCTCTGGAACCCATTGAAGCATCACTACAAGCAGAGAAAAAAGTGACTTTAAAGACAATTTCGCCTAAAATATAGACCAATGGTTCCCAGCCTTTTTGAAGCTGCGACCCCCTTCAAAGTTTTACAAACTTTTCGCGGACCCCTAAAATTTATGATCTCTAAACAAAGGATTATGAACGCTTTTCAAAGATTATCCTTGAATCAACAGATTTCCTTGACAGACACACCCGATAATTTTCTCTGTAATACATCACAGATAGTGGAAGAATTTTGCCAAGATTATATATAAAGTCCACTAAAAGCTGGCAAGTCTATCAAATATCTTTACAAGAATCCAATTAAAACCTTCTGAAGCATTTTTCAAAATCCTACAATTAATCGATTAGATTTCAACAAAAACCACTATCAAAAACATAAAAAAAATATCTGCAGGGCTACTTTGAATAAATATTTATCCTAGAAACGTTGTATTGTTTTCACTAGATTTGAAAACAAAAATCGGGTATAGGGAGCCGGATCCTATTCTTGGCACTTTTGATTCACTTCGGCAGTAGGTTTTTTAAAAGCTACGGAGCTCATGTTTGGCCACAATATGCGTCGCATTTAAGTGCTTAAAGTGAATAATGGGAGTGCCCAATTAGCTCTTCACCCTACCAAAATTTGCAACTAAATTCGCGAAGTTCTCGTAAATGAATTTATCGAAAATATGTTAGCTTCTGCAAGCTTCTTTGAATATTCTAAAAAACCTTTCTTTATGCTTTTTAGAAACCAGAAAAAAGCTCTTAGAATATTACTAATAACTCATCAACACTCTCGTTTATAATTTTCGCAGTTTTATTGAGGATCACTATTCACACTTCGAATAAATCATAGTATTTCAAGTAAGGACAAAAACGATTGACAATTTTTCCCTTGAAAAAGGCCACAACAAATGGCCGACACTCACTCGGCTGATAAGCCGTAAACCACAAATCATAATTAATTAAAAATAAAAACAAAAATTTAGGAAAGATATTTATTTTGCTTATTTTGGCTTACATTAAAAGTTAAGCTTGAAATCTCATATGGACAGATTTACATTTTTTTATCAGTTATTGTGTAAATTGAAAAGTCGATTTTCTTATATTGAAAATAAAACTCCACAAACAATGACCTCTTGCAAAACAAGCGGGGTAAAAAATTCTTCTCATTTATTATCAATACTCAGTAAACACCTATTAGAAAAGGGTTTCGCGGACCCCCTGTGATGTCTTCGCGACCCCCTAGGGGTCCGCGGACAACTGGTTGAGAAACCCTGAATATAGGCTTTAAAGATTTACCGTTAAAAAGAGACTTGCATTTAAATTGAGACTAATTCCTAAAATGAGATCTACTACCATGTCCCATGTACTATGTCCCGAAGATAGTAACAGATTTTTTTTCAACTATGATTGAAATGAAAATCTGGTAGTTTAGGAATGTGGTCTTTAGCATACCTCCACTTATGAGCTCCGCACATATAGGTTAAACCGAGTTATCGAGAATGAATTTTGAACAGGTATTTAGACTACTCTAATAACTTATAACATTGATAATGGGGCCCCTACACATTGCCGATCAAGGTTACTTTCAAACTGATTTTGTATCTGCTTGTTTACGTGTTAGTTTTCATACAGTACACATACTTATAGGCTTGCAATGGCTTTGGTAATGTTCGTTTCATTAAATCACTTTCGTTAGTGATTTTTACCATATTTTTTCAATGCATAAAATCTTATTTACGGTCGCTATTGAATGTGACTTTGAAATCAATGTAATAACATGTACAAAATAATGTGGTTAGTCGGTCTATGTTGTTTAGTCTATTATATTTTAATCTTTCAAATACAGTTTCACACAATATTCAAGACATTTAAGATGTGCATTTGAACTGAAGTAAGGTTATCATATTTTGTCACGTTTGGCACAACGTTTACCCGAATAGTGTATCTCTGCGGAATAATGCAAAATAACTCAAAAGAACAGTCTCTCATTGAAATGAGGGAAAATTATGATTGAAATATGGTCCATTAAGCGCCATAAATTATGTTAACAATATTTTTCAAAGAATAGCCTATATTTCTAAATCTAAATATCCAAAAAAATAATTTAAACCGCGTTAACTTTGGTTTATAGAAGTTTAAGGTATAAATTTTTCGACAGACTGGCGGAAAACTTCAAATTTCAGTGTTTGCCCTGATTGTAAATTCTGGCCAGGGCTGTTAAATCTCGTGACTTTGAAATTTGACTATTGTTTTTACTGGTGACCTTTTCCTAATTACTATAAGTTGATAATAATTGCTGATACTATATTTCACATGAAAGAGTGCTAAGCATCTTATTTTTTTTTTTTTTCAAAACTGTGGACATTTTGGAGCACTGGTTCTGGCTATCTGCTACCGGGGATGTATTTGAATTTATTGAAAGATTGGATTTGGTCATGACCCACGGTAAAGAGTTCTGGGCAGAGACTTTTTTTATATTCAGTCTATTTAATTCCCTAAATTTTGTATCCTTTGAACGGATGCGCGTATATTATACTCCATCGGAATTAAATTGTGTAGCATTAAAATCGGTTTTTCATTTATTTATGGGTATTCAACTTAACAGCTTGACGATTTTTTTTTTAATTTCTTTATTAGTATCACTCCAAACATTACATTCATTATTTCTTATATCTAGGTGTTCTGTGTTATTAGACAACACTATCATCCTAATTTGGTAAAACAATCTAAGATTTTATTAACATTTTTTTAACAACATATTACATTTCATTTGCCGTAGCAGTTCAGATTTTTTACAGGTGAGTTGATTTCACCTGCTTATAAGAGGAAAAAAACACGTTTTCAATTTACTTAACCTAACTTAACCTAAATATCTAACGCATTAATCGTTGCAAAACAAGATTGTAACGATTTTTGCCTGAAATTATTGATTATTTTATTTGACATTTGTTCCAATGTTTCAACATTGGATATTCTATGTAACTCATTGGTACTATACCAGGGAGGAAGCCTCAGAATCATTTTCAAAATTTTATTTTGAATTCTCTGCAGAGCTTTCTTCCTGGTATTACAACAGCTAGTCCATATTGGTACAGCATACAACATGGCTGGCCTGAAAATTTGTTTGAATATCAAAAGCTTGTTCTTAACACAAAGTTTTGATTTTCTATTAATAAGGGGATAGAGACATTTTACAAATTTGTTACATTTGGCTTGAATGCCCTCAATGTGATTTTTTAAAGTTAAATTCTTATCTAGCATGAACCCTAGATACTTAACTTTATCTGACCAATTTATTGGAACCCCTCTCATCGTGACAACATGTCTACTTGAAGGTTTCAAATGGTGGCTTTGAACATTGCATCAATCATTAGATTCAATTGTTCAGTTAGAAAATTAAAATCAGAGGCAGACATATCATCTGATGATTTCCCATTGGAATTTTCGGTAGACGAAGAAGCGGGGTAGGAGTTACCTGTGGCGGTAGGGTTTTTTCCATTTGATTTGAAACAAGTAGAATGGGTACTCATGGAACGAATAGGGGAAGAGTTCAAATTACCTGCTACGATATCGGCAAAGGATTTACCATGGGTAGATACATTCGAAATTGAAAGATTCGAACGGCTACCCGACGGATTAAAATTTGTTTGTGAATGAGCATGATTATGATCTTCCTGGTGGGTATGATTCCTAATCAAGCGATCGTTAACTGAAAAATGAGCATTGTTCGATACTCTACCAGGCAAATTCCGGAAACGACCGTTATCGCAACGGATATTATCCTTCATCTGCCTGGCACGAGCCTCAACGACTCTTTTGCGTGAAATGCATTCCCAAAAGTTAGCTTTGTGAGGGCCCTTGCAATTGGCGCATTCAAACTTTCTGGTATCTTCTTTCACAGGACAGTCGTCCTTAGCGTGAGAAGAACCTCCGCAAATCATGCATTTAGCATCCATGCGACAATTTTTTGTACCATGACCCCACTTTTGGCACCGACGGCACTGAGTGGGGTTCTAGTAATTTCTTCCAGGTTTCTGGAAATGTTCCCACGTCACACGGACATCGAACATAAGTTTAGCTTTTTCTAAAGCTTTAATATTATTTAGTTCTTTTTTTTTAAAGTAAACTAAATAATATTCTTGAGAAAGCCCTTTCCGAACAAAGCCAGATTGGGTTCTCTTTTTCATAATCATTACTTGGACTGGGGAAAATCCAAGTAAATCATTTATTCCATTTTTGATCTCTTCAGGTGACTTATAGTCACTTGAGAGACCTTTCAAGACGACTTTGAACAAACGTTCAGTTTTGTCGTCATAAGTAAAAAAATTGTGCTTCTTCTCTTCAAGATATTTGAGAAGAAGTTCGCGATCTTTAAGAGTTTCCGGCAAAACGCGACAGTCTCCTTTCTTTGCGATTTGGAAGGAAACCTTGATTCCCCTAATGGAGTTCAAGATCTCCTGCCTAAATCCCGCAAATTCGGAACAACTGACCACGATAGGCGGCACTCTTTGCTTCCTCACTTGAATCAAAGAGCCTGGGCTAGAGGCTGCTTCGATTTGGTGTTCGGAAAATTTGTCTAGAGCATCGAACTGATTGCTCATTTCGATACAATTATTCATTTCACCCTTGGAAGAAAGTTCGCATTCCGGGGGAAGCGTCCTTTCTTCCATTCTTGCCACTTGTAGTGACAGTTTCAAATTTTTTTGGAAGAAAGTAGTGAATTCAGAGATTCACCCTTCCTTTTGTTAGCTGTTGATACCATGTTTAATTAATAAACGAAAGAAGACGTGACCTTCGAGAGGTATTTTCCCAAGACGGTGTCCAAGAAGGATTACCACCGCTAGCTTTCGCCAACGGGTCCAACGAAAAATCGAAGGCACGGGTCCTAACAAGGATCGTAAAGGGATCAATAGTAGAAAAAAAAGTACCGTAAAACGGGGTAACTTTGATAGTTTTTTCGAAGAAAACTTGAATATTTTTGCATGCTGTTTCAAAGATTTACAATTTATATTTTTAAAACAAGTACTGGCATCCTAGCTATCGATTACAATCGATAAATTGCCAAAAGATTTATTTTGAATGGATATATAATTTTTTATATAATCGAAAGTTGGTTTTCTGTTTTGGGGTAACTTTGATAATGGAGTATGATTCGAACAAAATTGAAAGAATAACGAACATTTGTAGGGCATTGCATACCTCTAGGCGTTTAACGTTATATGGAAATTTCTGACTTAGATTACAAAAATGGTCCCAGTTTGTGAATATGCTTTTCGCTAAGAGATTTGAGACCGTATTCAAGTTCTATGATAACTAGGCTATCAAAGATAAGTGGCCAATTATTCAAAACTACATCAAATAGTGATCGTAGAACAGATTGTTTGTAAGCGTTTTGAAAACGCTGAAATTGTGTAAATATTTTAAATTCGCATGAAAAGCCTAAAATGTTCTTGATTAAAATGAAAACCGCTCTTACATGAAGTGTCATACTAATATTCTTTAGTTTTGCATTCGTTTTGCTTAACTGATTATCAGAAATTATGATATTTCATTTAGTATGCGATGGGTTACGCACTATCAAAGTTACCCGCATTATCAAAGTTACCCCGTTTTACGGTACTGAAAAGTACTGTTTTAGTAGCACTGAAAAGTACTGTTTTGAATTTTAGCACTGAAAAGTACTGTTTTTGTAGCACTGAAAAGTACTGTTTTATTGCTTTAGGTAGTTTTTAAGAAAACTTCCAAGAGCAGAGAGAATTCGTGTACGCACAGCACGAAGGTACGATGCGCACTGACAGCTTGACGATTAATTATCATAATTATGAAGCAATAGGTTGTCTGTACCAGTGATAGAGGCAATAGTAACGGGTTGAGAAATAAAAAATGCCAAAAAATTACGGAAGGTCATTTTTCATATCTGAATACGACATTCGAAACATGTTTCAGTAATAGTGGTGTTTGCTAAATTGTGTTCCTAGAATAGTGGTTTACATTAATTTTCCATTGAGACTCACTATTAAAGGAACGCTCCACTATTACTGATGCAAAGGAGCAACAAAATTAAGGTTTTTAATTGATTTCTACTATTTCCTTACTGATATCCAAGATTTTTTTATACACATTCATATTATTTTAACAAGGGCCATGTCACAAAAATACAAATAAAAATATAAATTGCCTATAACACGCTTAAAACCGCACTACCGTAAATTCGGGTGAAATTGATCAGTAGGGTGAAATTGATCACAGTGTCACACGATTTTATTTCTTCCCAATGGAGCACAAACATCAATAAAACCTGCAGTGAATGAACGTTGTTTGTCGTAATTATTGTCAAATTGTGTGTTGCGAAGTTTTTTGCGTTAAAAGAGAAGAGGAATGGGTATGCGTCCGGTGGTGCATTCTGGGTTATTTCGGTGGTCCATGAAAAAAACGAAACAGTTCCCAATTTTTTTTTTTTTTAAAAAAAAATTCCCCCCTTTTTTTTTTTTTTTTTTAAAAAAAAAAAAAAAATTTTTTTTAAAAATTTATAAGGAAAAAAAAGCCCAACAGTTTTGAAAGGTCAATCATGAAAAATTGAGCCGTCGCATGCCTAGTTTTGGTACTAAAACTTAGTGGTCCCATATTACGAGTTTCCCGGTGGCAATTCCGGTGCTCCAAAGGGACCATAATACCCGAGCAGAAGAAACAACTACTGAATACCGGTATTCCATACCAAATAATCTCCAATACTTACAACCTGAATGAGGTATGAATGAGCCCTGCATAAGAGGTAAAATACCTCAAATAATACTTTCTGCATATTCTACAAATACCAAGCTGATAATCAGATCAGGTATTGTAATACCAAAATAATACATGATGGGTTTTCAAATAAAAGTGATTTTTTTCATAGTATTTCCAATACCCCCAGTCCAGTCTTCTAAGATCATCTTTCTAATCTTGAGATTTAAACAAGCATGCTTTGAATTCATCTCAATTTGTAGGATCGTTTTGAATCCTGCTTTTTTCCAATCTCAGTGAGCGGGATTTGTTCTGGGATTCAATCCCAGGATGAAATCCTTACGAATCAATTGCCATTTACTTCCAGCTAAAACGAGAGTATCAAGAACGGTTGTAGAAAAGAGTGCATGATATTTCTCTAGTGGTTAACGATAATTGTTTTCATTTTTGTTTTGTTTTTTAGCTAAAGAAAAATATTCTCCGTGGGTTTTTCCTCGTTTCTCATTAACTCGGATCCACTTCCATTGTGACAGGAACAGATTATCCGGAGGATTCCTTCTGGTGGATATCCGGTATTGAAAAAAGATAAACCCAAAAGTATATAGGTTAACGAACTGTCCAGAAGCGATATCCTCTTATTAACCAATGATAGTTAGAAGTTTTGGCCAGAGAATTTGTATTAAAATTTCCAAAAATGAAATTGAAATACTAGACTTTTCCCCATTTTAGGGCGCTGAAGTAGCACAATTGTGCTGAACATATTTTTAATGTGTCATCGAGCGGCATTGAACCTAGTATATTTTCGTAGTGAAAGAAATATATTAACAGAAATTAAAATCGAAAAATGAAAAAAAAACATCTTCCCGAAAGATTTACCCCAGAATAGCAATAATGTTTCACACGCCAATAGTGTGTTCTAGTTTTTTATAATTCAGGATAATTTAGACGCAAACTCTCCTCTCCCCGTAGTAAGATTTGTATTTGTAGGAAAACTAAATGTATATCAAATGGCGCATATGGAGTTCTAAACAATCCTCCCTCACAATCTCCTATGAGAAGGATCAAGTCTAAACATTTGATTTGAAGATATGATGTAAAGGAATTTGATTGAACGCTCGAATTATTATATTATATTCACGCACATAAATTTATTTTATAATAAATAATCACATTAATAACTAAATTCATAAATTTGGCGGAAGCTTGCGGGGATGTAATCCTTGTTTGCTTTAGGCAAAGTCTTCATATGGTTAGGCTCGTGTGATTGTCTCCTGCATCACAAATTCTAAACTCAAACTCCTTGAGCATTTCGGGTAGATAAAGGGAACAGAATCCACTGAAATAGAATGATTTAAAGTGAGTTGACGTGTGTGTGATGATCACAACAAACACAAAATACTTCACCAAACTAGAACAAATACCGATAGAAATTTCCGCAGGTACAATTACGTGAATAAAGATAAAAATGTGTGAAGATCTTTTGAGGGCAAATATATCTACAACATTCCGTGTGTGCTGTCAACGACAATTTTTACTAATGTTTTTCAAGGATAACTCGATTTTTTCTAATAATACTCATCAATCAAGGATTGAATCCTGGGATTAAATCCTCTCATACAAGAGCATGAATTCAGTGCATGCCTAGATTAGAATATAACGAGCGCACGCAATCGATCTTGATCTGTGCGTTTTAAATCTCAGCAGCTCTTGGAGTGAGATTTTTTGAAGACTGCCCCCAGTAGTCCTCAATAGCTTTAGACTGAAAATGAAGTATTTTTAATTGTTTTAAACATTTTTTTTTTCAAATACCATTATAATATCAAAATGAGGTATTGATAACTGAACAATACCTAATTGTGGCATGATACCAAAATATAGTATGCATAAGTTATTGCGAGTTATTCTTTCCTCCTCGGGTAACCATCCCTGTCATCCTTTTGGCAAAATACATCCAAACATAAAAAATCGTCAAAGAATTGGACGCAATTCATTTGGTTTTGGGGCATAAATCCGAGTCATTTCATCGAATTGTCCAGATTAGCCACCTTCCAGGTTCAGGGAAGTGGCGCCGGTGATTGGTTTCTTATTACAGAGAAGTTTATTGCAAAATATCCATTCAACCGAATAGTACCGATGTGAATTATATATACAAAACTGCCTATGGAAACTTACTTTTCGGTTGTTTCGGGTTTCCGGAACCAGGTCAGAATAACTAAGTGATTGAGAATCTTTATTCACAGTCCACGTGAATACCTATTCAACAATATGAGGACGGTTTAGATTACTTGTTTAGTTACGAAACTACAGGTTGTCGAAGTAAGGGTCTCCAAAGGGACTTTTTTCAGATGTAGCAGGTTCCTGGTGACCACAGTGATCAAATCTGGATCTCCGGGAGGGTTTCTGAAACTAGACATGTGTGTCTTTCATTCAAGCCCAACAGAGCTGAATTCGGTGAACACACTGATTTTTGCAAGCTGTTTAAATTTTGGGGTCGTAAACGACCCTAAGTCACCAATTTATAACTTTTTTATGGAAGCTCCCCCTGGGGGTCATTCGAAACTTTTGTTTCCGCATAAATAAAATTTCCCACAAAAAAAAATTGTCAGAAAATTTCAAATTGCTAGGTTATTGTAATCAAAAGTTACATTGATTTAAATTTTGAAATGGGTCGAAAAGACCCAAGGTTAAGGTTAATAAGGTTAATAATGGCTATGTAAATTACACGAAAATCTTCAATCGGTTGTATGACATTTCCCAGAAAATAATTGCCAGAATAGACCGTTCCCCAGAAAAAAAGTAGGGAGTGGTAGTGTGTGTTCCAATATAGGGTACCGTAATTTCGGGTGTAGTTGATCATTTTTTACGGGTTTTTCTTGCCTGTTTTCTATAATGTTGACAATGCCAAACAACTAAATGCAGGAAAACAAGTACGAAGGTGAGCCTCATTGGCTCATGTACCGAAATTTTCTAACAAATGTCATTTTAGTGTTAAGAAATATCTCTAAAATAAAAAATCAGGGGTCGCATTTCGGGGTGAAATTGATCACTTGTCAATGCAATTATTGTTAGCGTTCAAAACATCTCTACATAATAAATTTGAGCACCCTGAATCCGAATATGCTGCTAAATTCTTAACAATACATTAATTTATAGAAATAATGAATAGTTAAATTTCAAGAATTACTCGGAAAACGCCTAAATGTATGCAATTCCCTAAGGAATTTCTAATATCTAACAGAAAATCAAATATTTCAACCGAATGATCAAATTGTACGAGTTTTGGTAATGAAATCTGGCCTAGGGGTATATCTTAAGCATCCTCACAAACTTTCAGGTTTGTGCCATGTTTAAATCATTGTTTAGAACTAGAAGTTTATGGATATTTGCCAATACTGCACCGTACATGGTTTTTGAAAATTTCTCGTTGTTTTCATAGTAATAAACATTCCCTTT
>NW_018734570.1:0-44145 GCF_002204515.2 Aedes aegypti
TTTTTAAAAACGGCCAAGCCAGCCGAGTGGAAGTTTAACAACTACCGAAAAGCTAAACATTACATATAATTTGCAATTGGATTAGATGGACAAATTGATGTGAAGATTTGCGAAAAAGTTACACGTCTTCTCAGTGAGAATCGAACTCACGACTCCCCGATCTCTAGTTGGGGCGCGTTAACCACTACGCCATGAGAGGACTCATGAACGCAGAAGTTAACCTGAATTCGATTTCAGCTCAATAATCACGTGGTCCTCTTTCGCAAAGTGCACCTCTTTCGGAAGAATTAGATGCCCATCCAAACACAACGCTTTCTATATATATCCAATGCCTAGCCCGAGAGCGCATTGTTTTTTTAGATATAGGAATAGCACACTACACTAGCCAGCAACTGCGCTGGCTGAGGTTTCTATTGTGTGGGCTTCCAATGGGTCGCGACGTTCTCAAACGACCGGTTACGGAACATGAGTCCGTTGCTCGATAAATACTTGTTTTAATTATGAATCGTGGTTTACGGCCAACCAGCCGAGTGGAAGTTTAACAACTACCGAAAAGCTAAACATTACATATAATTTGCAATTGGATTAGATGGACAAATTGATGTGAAGATTTGCGAAAAAGTTACACGTCTTCTCAGTGAGAATCGAAGTTCGATTCTCACTGAGAAGACGTGTAACTTTTTCGCAAATCTTCACATCAATTTGTCCATCTAATCCAATTGCAAATTATATGTAATGTTTAGCTTTTCGGTAGTTGTTAAGCTATGAATGGTTTGTCGCTGTGACTGTCGACATAAACTCTTATTTGTATTTTTTTGTGTTTTACTTTTTTTCTAAACACCTCTGTACTTTTCATTAGGTAATTGAATGAAGCTTTGAATGGAAAGAGTAGACTTGCATTAAGGATCATTTTATTAAACAAACTTTGAATTGTTCGTCATAGGAGTGTTCTGCGATGGCCAGCCAATCGAGTTCCTTTTTTTTCTTTTGTTTTGAGTAAAATATGTTAACACATGCGGTAGGAATGTTGCGTTTAGATATTTGTTCAACAAACTTTGAATGTTAATGTAATAGTTAAAGAAGATAATGTCGACACTTGAAGTGACATTAAGTGTCGACATTATCTTCTTCTACTTGGAAGTCTTTCATATCAATTGAATATATTATTTTTTAAGCATGTCATGGTCTAATCACATATCAAAGTGAATTCTGTGGTCCACCGATCCTCCCCGAGCAGAAGAAAATAACTACTGAATACCAAATTGAGGTATTCCATACCAGATAATTTCCGATACTTACAACCTGAATGAGGTATGAATGAGCCCTGCATAAGAGGTAAAATACCTCAAATAATACCTTCTGCATATTCTACAAATACCAAACTGATAATTAGATCAGGTATTGTAATACCTCAATAATACTTGATGCATTTTCATATAAAAGTGAAATTTTTCAATAGTAGTTCAATACCTCCAGCAGACCTCAATAGCTGTTCAATACCTCAATGAAGTATTTTTAATTGTTTTAAATATTTTTTTCAATACCGTTATAATACCAAATTGAGGTATTGACAACTGAACAATACCTTATTTTGGTATGATACCAAAATATGGTATGCATAAGTTATTGGGGAGTTATTTGTTCCTCCTCGGGTCCTTACTAGCAAATCCCAGTAACATTTGTGGAGAGGCAGAGGTAAACACGGTCTTCAAATAGCAAAGGTTACACCCTAACATTCTTTCCCCCAATCCCACCTGACTGGAAGAGCCTGGTCCGCGCCGTTATTAACCCTGTACAGGGATTGAATCCTCAGAAGATTGAGAAAATCGCTCACGTATCGCTCTCTGTAATTATCATAACATGCTGCACATTTTGAAAGACTGTTTATCGTATACTGCTATAACTTTGATCAGATTAGGGGGATAGTAGTGTATGATAAAACCCCTCTAAACATGCTCCAAGCCTGGGGGACACTATTGCACTAAGTTCGTGGATTGTTTATTGTGCCAGTAAAGAAAAACACCTATCCCCAACGGTAAACAAGCGAGTGATAGTAGTTTACGCAACAAGGTGCAGAACGAAGATTTTTACAGCACGAGTTGTACGTTTATCCAACGAGGCTTGCCGAGTTGGATAATTACGACGAGTGCTGTAAAAATCGAGTTCTGCACCGAGTTGCGTACAACATTTTTTGCAATTTCATGAAAGGTTACTTAAGGAATAATGTTTAAATAATTTTTCGTTAATCTGCAGATGTCCGTCCGTAGCCATGTTCAAAAAAATTTGATCATAGTAGAACAACTACCGAAAAGCTAAACATTACATATAATTTGCAATTGGATTAGATGGACAAATTGCAAATTATATGTAATGTTAACTTTTCGGTAGTTGTTAAACTTCCACTCGGCTGGTTAGCCGTAAACCACGATTCATAATTAAAAACAAGTGATCATAGTAGGTTGTTCTGAGCAATTGTCACAATTTTTCAAACCATCGTTCAGATCGCATTATTCTAAACAATGAGCGATTCCGATTCTGATGTTCCGAGTCGGCAGCGGAAGTGGCCTTGTTTGGTCTCCTACCGGTGAACTCTGATATGAAATTTCTGAAGCTAACACCGTCACCAGCAGATTATACAGGACACTGCTCTCGTCGATCGTCTACGTCTCTAATGCTAGATTCTGGGGTAGACATTTCTGTTCTGAAGAGACACCCTCCATGTACCTCGGCTGCAAGATCGTCTGTTCTGAGTCCAGTGTAAATATCGGAGGAAAAAGTGATGGAATTTCCACCTGAGCAGAAGAGGTAGGAGCGGAAAATATTCCACAGCTCCCAGTACTAGTCATGATAATTACACAAATCCTGAACAAAACTTAATAGACCTCTCCGTTTATCTACATAAGAACGATAGTTATATAAATCACATGTGCTTCATTACGTTACTGAAAAGCGTTGTGTAATGAACCATTACGCAACTCAAATGCGTTGCGTAATGAGTCATTACCAAACGCTTATCAGTTAGGTAATAGACTCAGACGACAATGCGAGAAAGAAGGCCATTCCATGACGGATCGGCGTGATGAAAAACAGCCTATTACGATGAGAAATTGCAAAAAATTGGTTTTATCATCGGTCTCTCTTTGGGGCTCTCGCTCGCTGCTTCCATTTATTAGACTTGTTACACCTTGCGATACAATGACGATCGTGGACCACAACAGATGGGATGATTTTCTTTGCTTGCTTTGATCGTGCTTCATACTCAAATGGGAGTGAATTCTGCAAAGCCTGACCCTGTATAAATAGAGCCACTGAATTATGCTCACTGAAGAAGATTATGACCAATCCCAGCCAAACTTTTAGTTGATTCTTTGTGCATCGTCACTGACTTCGGTCAAGCAAAAATTTATGTGTGGACTATGGACATATCTGGTTGCTTAACCCTCTGTAGACTAGGTGTGAAACAGTATCGAAATAATAAATTCCAACACACATTGAGCAATTATAAAGAATTATTTTGGCAACGAAATAATCTTTGAACACTCCGAAAGCAATTTGCGTATATTGTTTCGGTAATTCGCATACATTGTTCGTCCAATCAACTGCTATCGCTAATTTTTCGCCACTCAGTGTTCGGCTGCCTTCTATACATTTCTTCACTTCAGATAGATCACACAATTGATGATTCCCGAAAGACTCGTTCAGACTTCCATCGATACAAGAATAATAATACTCGGAAATCGCTGATCGGATTTGTATACCGCACTGATTAAAGAGAAATCGAAGGATACGCTCCATCACACGCCATATACGTACGACTCCATACTCTCGCTCAATCATTGTTTGAAATCAATCCTCGGATTCGCTTTCTTGCGTGGGTTTTCCTCACAACTCCCCCCCCCCCCCCCTCGGAATCCCCTCGAGAAAAGGAAAGAACAACTTACCGAGCAGAGACGTGTCGGTATCGGAACTTTGTACGTCCGCCGCAAACAGCGAGCTTCAATCATAATGAGGCAAAATTTGGGAAATTTATTACAATTTATACGTTACATTAAACAGGCAAGATTTCCCTGCTGGTGTTCTTCTTACGGTCTCGTATTTTCCTCGCTGATACGAGATTGCGTGAGCCACGTGAATGGATCGACTGAATGAATCCACAATTCCAAGGAGGGTTACAGCCGCAATGTTCTGTGCTTCAGATGTTCATCTGGTGGTTGGTTTTTCGGCATAAGGTCGATTGGCATAAACGTCATTTGGCATATTCGAAAAGAGGGTCTTCCTTAGCTGAGTGGTTAGAGACTGCGGCTACAAAGCCATGCTTAAGGTGTCTGGGTTCGATTCCCGGTCGTTCCAGAACCTTTTCGTTATAGAAATTTCCTTGACTCCGACCATCGTACCAGCCACACCATATACGAATGCAAAAATGGCAACTTTGGCAAAGAAAGCTCTCAGTGGAAGTGCTCATTGAACACTAAGCAAAGCTGAGCTGAGGCTCTGCCCCAGTGAGGACAAAATGCCGTGAAGAATAAGAAGAAGAATCCTTTGGTCAAATTATATAAATAATTACAATATTTTTTATTAACTACGCTCTACATACTTATAGAGTCGTAGCATACCTTAGTTTGTTCAAGAGAATAGGATTGGGAGATAAGGTACCGTCCTTTTTGTATTATTTTTGTAATGAGTATAAAATGCAAGTGGAATTAAAAAAAAAACTTGAAAGAAAAATTACGCCTTGAGAAATATTTGGTTTTAGACCTTTTATGTCAAACGACTGTTATGCCAAACGACATTATATCAAACGGGGTACAATCGTTCTTCTACTCCCCATAGACCTCCGAACCACACCATTACCGCCGGATTGCGTAAAGTAAACACGTGTGCGTGCGTCGGAAGAAGGATGTGGTTTTGTTTGCGGCTCTCTTTCACAGGAGTCCCTTTAAGATGATTCCCCAACAGCGAATTAATCTTTTGCCAGCTTCACAATGGAAGTCGTATAAAGTTTTCGATGCCAAACGCGGGCTTCCGATTGGTGCTGCCGACCAACTAGAACAATAGCAATCGGTGGTCCTTTGTTCGAGATAAATATTTTTATCTCGTTAAACACTCACACATGTCATCCGATTCGTGCTCCGAACATGGGGTTTGTTCGGTGGGAGGGACGAACACACTAAAATGCAGACACAATCTCTTCAAACCATCATCAGTGCCACCAGCTCGCTGAGGGTACACAAGGGGAAAGGACTGACGCGAGTGAGGATGCTACTGGCAATGAAAAATTATCGCCTCGATATAAATTTTATCGACCCCTCGCGAGCAACAGCGGTTGTCCAGTATGTGTGTGGGTGTGTGCATGTGTCCTTTGTGTTTGAACGTTCAGTATCAGCCAGTAAGTTTCGACGGTTTATGATTCACATTTGTGTTTGGCTAAGTACCTTCCTAGCACCCTACTGACTTGGGATTGGCGGTTTTGGGTGAGGTGCAGACGAAGGAAGGTCAAATATTTTTTCCATTTTTTTTTTTTGGCATTTGTCGTTTTGTGGGAGAGGTGGGAAAAAGTGTCAACAGAATGGTGAAAAGCAATAGAGTAAGGGTATGCGATATGCGTTTTTTTTTTCTTGGCGATGTGAAATGAAACGATACACGGAATTTCTAATAGGGTGGAAATATCGATATGCACCTTAGTACAAGTATTTGACACCGCAAAATAATTACCAATCATATTTTTTTTCAACACTATGTGAAAACATTTCAACAAATCTCAAAACTTGTTGATAATTATTTCGCCATGGTGCTGCTGAATTCGCCACTTTTTCTTCTTGGCATAACGTCCTCGCTGGGAAAGAGCCTGCTTCTCAGCTTAGTGTTCTTATGAGCACTTCCACAGTTATTAACTGAAAGCTTCTTTGCCAAAGTTGGCATTTTCGCATTCGTATATCGTGTGGCAGGTACGATGATACTCTATGCCCAGTGAATTCAAGGAAATTTCCATTACAAAAAGATCCTGGACCGACCGGGAATTGAACCCAGTCACCTTCAGCATGCTTTGCTTTGTAGCGTATTCTTACCACTCGGCTCTCTCTCAACCCCTTTTCTCTTTTGGCACCTAATCAATTATTTATTCGTTTGTAAGAGGAAAAATTTGGCGAAATCTTTCAAAATATCGTGTACCCTTAAACAGGGGTAAGGCAATTGGTGGGAACTAGTAGGTACCAAACGACCGATCCGAAGCCAGCATGAGGAACGATTTGTGGTATTGTCGTAAAAGTGGTTCTCTTCGGCTCCATCGAACGGTCAGTCAGTAGGTGGAGGAACTTCCCAGTATGATACGATGTGGGAGATGCGGTATAGCTATAAATTTGAACGTTTGGCTCACTCACTAGGAGTGCGCTGTGTGTTTTTCTCGTTCGAGTTCGTTTGTCAAATTGCATTGAGTGCGCCAAGAGGCAACGATGACGGTTGGAACGAATTTCTGAATGAACCCCCCGTTTCAACGTTTGTTCAAAGGGATTGCATGAAAATTATCCAGAGGAGAGCGTGCCTCGCCGTTTGATGTGTTTTCGGTTGGTTGGATGTAGATTTGGGACACTAATAAATAACACTCAATTTATGGAGTTGTCGGTCGAAAAAGGTTTCAGAGCACTGTTGAGATTTGTAGCGAATAGACGATGTTTGACGGCAATAGAATGAAAACACTATTGTTTTCGAGACTACTCAGTTGAAAACTGACGCTTCGTGATAGTCCGTAATATGATGATAATATGATAATAGGCTCTAACTGTTGAAGCAAAACGTTTTTAATCTAATTAATCATAGGTTTAATCCGTGGGTCTTTGCTTATAAATAAGTATTGCCTTCAAATTTGAACTAATATCATATTTATTTACTTCTATGTCTACAAAAGTGTGTAAGCCCTAAGCCCAGGAAAGTCAAGGCAATTTTCATTACGAAAAGATCCTCGATCGACCGGAAATCAAACCCCGACACCTTTACCATGATTTCTTATTGAACTAATCTAAAAAAAAATGCCTAAAGAGTTTCAACCATCCAACCCAGATTCATCTCATTTCACGCTTCGATCGCACGCTTCTGCTCCTCCTCGGCACAGTAATCAAACATTGCTTGCAGCAAAATTTCACACTTCCTCACAACACCCCATTATTACTCCACCAGGCCCTCCGACCACCCCTCACTCTCACCGGAATTCCTCGAACCGAAACTTTCCCGAAAACTGGTAAATGGCAGCATCTTTGCACATTCCAGCTACACCGTCAAAACAGAGCAACCTCTCGATGTTCGCATCCCGACCACCACAGGCCATCGTCTTCCACTTCAGCCCCGTTGCACCCCGAGGGAATCTACTGCGTCTTGTAATTTCATTAAATATTTACTTCGAGAACACTCACACCAACGCAGCAGCCGAGGTAACACCGTTCATTAGCACGTGCTATCGAATCTACCACCTTAAAGGTTGGATTTCCTTCTTGGGTTGGACGTCTCGAGACGGTTGAGATACCCGATCGGGATCACATAAGAAGATTATAACATATTGCTATGAATAATAAAAAAAAGTTATAATTCTGATATTTCCGTTACAATTATAATACAAGTTTTTGTAATCTTTTTTCTTTTGTTGAAAATTTTATACGACTCTTCTAAATTTTGACTACTAACTAATGTTTTATAATAACTGGTAATATACAAGTTAATATCAAAACATTATATTCCGTTGAAATCGTATCTCTTCCTACTGGTCGGGTATACCTTGTTGCTCGGACCGGTATGGCAAAGCAGCTTCTCAACTGATTATTCCAAGCTACACGATAATGCGTGAATACGTTTCCTGTGTTGGAGGAGAATTTAACAGTTCGCTTTTTTTCCAACGAACATTGAACCGATTCGACTGGGAAGAAAGTTTAGTTTGTCGTAGAGTATGCGTTTCTTCACGGTTCAATGGAAACCGGAGTATGTCAAGAAGAGTGGCCCATTTTTATATGAAAAAATCAAACAACAAAATTCTTAAGGTTCCCAGATTTGTTTATTTGGACTCCTAGAAGTTACTGCAAACATGTTATAACCGTTTTCAAAATGATACAGCCACCTGTAAGTTTTAAGTATGAGTCGTATTGAAGGTGAGTCCCAGATCTTTTTACTTTCTCACTTATCAACACCCTTTCTGTGGTGATTGTGGAGATGCAGAGGTATTATCGGTCTACACATCATTACACACCGATATTCCTTCCCTATCCCAACTGACTGTAAGAACTTGGCTGGCGCCGTTATTGATCAATAATATGAGAGCAACTAAAATGTGTACCTCGAGAGTATGCAATAAGTCTCATCCCTCATTCATTTGCATCGAAGTGCAATCTATACCAGTTCCGATCAATCACGGAATAGCAAACATTGCACATTGGACCGAATCGACAATTTAGCCGGAAAAAAGTGTTATTTCTGTTCTCGTCGAATTTAGACGTTCGATGTCTTCAGAGAAGTTATTCGTAATTGAGTTTTGCATCTTTTAAGGAAAAAGTTAAATAGGGTGGCCCTTATTTAAGCTAAAATTTTGACTCAAACTTTTTTGTTTGATGAAATTTGTGGCTGCGCTTTTCTGCAAACTTCTAGAAAATATTATTTTGAACAACTTTGTCGAATACACTTTTGATCTAACTCTTCATTTAAGCTAAGTAAATTGATTTCGAAAGTTTTAACATAGGGTGGACCCAAAAAATCAGTAATTTTAATCTTACTTTTTTGTTTTCAGTTTTACGTGAATGTGGTCTTCAGAAGAGTTGCAGAGGAAGTAAAGATACACATTTTTGCTGAACATCACAAGTTTGTAATTTATGTGATTTTGAAGTTATAAGCAAATTTAAGTGAAAAACTATGAAATGTTTAGATGCCCATAACTCATGGAGTTGGTTCGATAAAATTTTTCTTTAAGTGGCATTCGAAAGACCATACAATAGGCAACATTTGCTGCAAAAACTGTGAGAACGTATGTTTTGTAAATTGAGAAAATTCACTTCAAAGATACACTTTAAAAACTCGAAATACGCTTGTAACTCGCAAGATTTTAAAGTTAACGGCTTGCTATCTTCAGCAAAGTTGAAGAATTTCATTAGATCTACAACTTTCCCATACACCAATTTTAAGAGAAATGTGCAACAAAATAAGAAGAAATGATGATACGATTCAGGTGTAGGTCACCTTATATTTATTACTATAAAACATTAAGTTAGTATATCAGCAGTCGCTTTCATATACTTGCTGTTGTAAACTTTGTATGGTATTCTGATTTTATTATTATTTTATCAGTACTCAGTGGTATAATTCACGTATAATTCAAAATGTAAAATGGTGCCAATGCAATATAAAAAACATTAACTGTTTCGTCATTGTGACTGCTATTATTGTGATTGAATACATACAATAGTGTCCTGGGATACAGAACTGTGGAAATGGTGGAATAATCTAACATTATTGAAGAAGCCAAGGTTATCGAAAAGTGTGCAGGTTTGGAAAATTATTGATAGAATAAAAGTACAATTATATTGCTACTATTTGAATAATTTTGTATTAACTAATAGTAAAAAGTATTATAAGTTCTTATATTTTTGTTTCACATTTCTCTTAAAATTGGTGTATGGAAAAGTTATAGATCTAGTTAAATTCTACAACTTTGCTGAAGACAACACGCCGTTAACTTTAAAATCTTGTGAGTTACAAGCGAATTTCGAGTTTTTTAAATATATATTTGAAGTGAATTTTCTCAATTTACAAAAAATACGTTCTCACAGTTTTTGCAGCAAAAGTTGTCTATTGTATGGCCTTTCTAATGCCACTTAAAGAAAAATTTTATCGAACCAACTCCATGAGTTATGGGCATCTTAAGATTTCATAGTTTTTCACTTAAATTTGCTTATAACTTCAAAATCACAAGAATTACAAACTTGCGATGTTCAGCAAAAATGTGTATCTTTACTTCCTCTACAACTCTTCTGAAGACCACATTCACGTAAAACTGAAAACAAAAAAGTAAGATTAAAATAACTGATTTTTTGGGTCCACCCTAAGTTAATAGTTTCAAAATCAATTTACTTAGCTCAAATAAAGAGTTAGATCGAAAGTGTATTCGACAAAGTTGTTCAAAATAATATTTTCTAGAAGTTTGCAGAAGAGCGCAGCCACAAATTTAATCAAACAAAGAAGTTTGAGTCAAAATTTTAGCTTAAATATGGGCCATCCTATTTAACTTTTTCCTTAAAAGATGCAAAACTCAATTACGAATAACTTCTCTGAAGACATCGAACGTCTAAATTCGACGAGAACAGAGATAACACTTTTTTCCGGCTAAATTGTCCATTCGGTCCAATGTGCATTGACATGTACAGTCAGAGCCATAATATGCTTTTATTATTTCTTTCTGTTGCATGTTTTGGATTTTTATTTTATCGCCTTTAAGATTCTGTACCGTTTTGTCTCAATTTCAGAAAATGACTAATATTCTGAACAGTGACGATTTCAAAAGCAAGAATTCATATTCTGAAGAAATTTGAATGATTTTAATGAAAACTCGCTGTAAAAAGTCGAATATTTGGAGTTTGAGTCCTGTTCGGGATTTAAGACAAAATGGTTTAGTTTGTTTTCATAAAAAGATTAAAAAGCCGAACAATTGTCAAATGAACCTTTCTCTCCATGCCTGCTAGGAAACGATTTATTTGATCTCAGATATTTTAGCACAGTTCAATTTTGGAAAATTTACCGTTAAATAAGGGCACGGTTTGATTTTGGCAACACGGAAATGTATCATGAGTCGCCAATCGCTAGCGCTCATTATTACGGCGACAGAGGTTTTAATAAAATCTACCATTCGATGTTGCACCCTTTTGATTTACTGCCAATAAAAGAATAACTGTCCTATATTGATTTTCGAGCCATCCCCTTTTTTGGTCGCAATAGCCATGTATTAATGCATATTTTACTATGCATATAAAAATTTAACACACTTTGTTTGAAAATGTTGTGGAAAATATGAAGTTCATGTAGTCCCATATTGAAAAATAAAGGCATAACAGTCTCTATAAGTCTTATAAACATTCAACCCTAATAACAACTACAAAATGGGAATTGCGTTCAAGTTTATATTTTCGCTGATCAATAAAAGCAATATGAGTTATCTGAGCGGTGTGTTCAAGGTACGTAGAAATGTACTAGAAAATTTTAAATATTTGTATGAGAAGACAAACTTCAAACTTTGAGTGCCATTTTCTCAATGCCTAGTTTTTCCATACGGGACAGTTATACCTTCATGGGCAGTTTAGGCAACATGAATATTTTTGTCATGTTGCCAAAATCGAACAGACACTGAACACTATGGCGGTTCAAAATTTATTATAGTTTGAAAATCCAATCTCCCATATCTTCCTTACTATCGTTACCATAAAAATAGCGTTCTGTAAAATTTTCAGCTTTTTCGGTGGTAATTTAAATGTACCCCAAAGAACATGTTGGTTTATATGGAAATTACAATGGAAAATTTTGATAAATGTTCTAAACACGCTAGTACTGTAATTTATGTACAGATTTATCATCCCATAGTAAAAACTCATTCTTCAAACCATAATAAAGAAATTTGCTTAAGAGACAAAATCAATCCTACGGATAGCAGAAGAGATGCATGAGTTTGTTTGATATTATTTAGTTTAATATGGGATTAGAGCCCTGCAAACATTTACAAAAAACCAAACAAAATTAACTCAAAAGGGATTTGTGCTTTTCCGCAGCATCCTTCACAAAGGTTTGACGAATGAGTTTTCACTATAAGATGATAAGTTTATACATACATTGCAGTACTAACGTATTAAGAACATTTCTTAAAACTTTTCCATACTAATATCCATGTAAACCATTGACACCACTGGAAAAGCTGAAAATTTCATAGAACACTTTTTTATCGTAAGGATGCCAAGGAACTTATAGGAGATTATTCAAACATTTTTAAATTTTGAAATTTTGATAAATCTGAATAATTTAAGATGCAGCCGTCATAATTCCCAACCTCTTTTTACGATCGTTATAGAAAGGTCGTAAAAATAAAATCACGGGTATAGTCATGTTTTTCAAAAATGCAACGTCTAGATGTAGAAATACTGATCCGATATATTCGGCAAAGTTCAAGCATGGATTGAGGACTTGCCAAAATGGCCATTCTAGTTTCCATACTTTGAGAATAGATGCCAACACTGCCCGATTGTTACCAAAAGAGCAAATTATATGGGAGTGTTAAATGCATATACCAATGTTTTTTAAAGATAACGATATCGAATGTTCACCAGAGTTGAAAGAAGTGTGGCATGCAACAGTCGGTCAAAGCATAAATGTTCAAGGGGCTGGTAACACTGTTTAGGAAGAATTAAGTAAAGATCAAAATCATGAAACTTTAGTAGAATAAAGCCTGTCCACGTTAAATTTCGGACACCCAAATAATGGCAGCAAAAAAAAAGTTACTCATAATTCAACAAAAACAATTGTTTATTTCAGAATAAAAGAGTTATATCTACAAAATAAACAGTTGACAAGGATGTTAATCCTTCTTTCTGTAAAATTCTCGAACTTTCTGTGGTACACCCGCCATCCGTGTCCGAAATTTATCGTGGACAGGCTTTAGAACAATAGAATGTTAATTAACTTAGGAATACACTTCAACTGTAGTCCAGTTTTTCAAGAAAGGCTCAAAATTTTTCCGTAGCTGGCAACACCGCCCAAGTGAAATCGATAATAATCAATGTATCAAATTTCTGCACGTTAAGTCGAATCTTGAGCAAAGTTTAAGTATGTATTTTGTGTGATACTTGCATTCGGGAAAACGAAACACAATCATTGTTTACGCTGGCAACACTGACAAAATGGTCTCCAAAATAACGCATGGATGGGTGCGTAATAGAAGGGGTTTATGGGGTTGCATAAATTCAGGGGTATTGTTGAATACCTCGTGTGCATTATAAATAGATAGCACAGTACTGGCTTCGGCGAAGTTTCAATATGCAGTACGATTTACCTTCAGGAGTAAAGGATTACCTTTAAGTCGAGAACTTGGCCGGTAGATACGCTTTTTCGAGCTTGCACTATACGAACCTTGAGAGATGAGAATGTAACGTTTGGAACATATGATATGCCTAGATACTGATCATTTGAAAGGTTGGTGTCTTGGGAAGGGTTGTTCAATAGCCAAAGGGCTGACATGCGGTGTTTATTGAGATATGGAATTCTGCCACCAGGCAGTGCAAGTGTGCATGAAACTTTCGTTTTAAGGTTATCTCAAGATCCTGACCACTTAGAAAGATGGCGTCTTCGGCAGAGTTGTTCAGTAGCTCAAGGGATATCATTATTAGATTAAATATTTTGCTTAGTGGCGCATGTAAGCCAAAATCCACTGACCAATTTTGCTGACATGATGCCCTCTATTTTTATTACATTCCGAAATACTGATCATTTATAAAAACGGTCGTTAATCTGAATTTCGGTCCTAAAAAAAGCGGTCGTAAGAACAAACGTCGTTAAAAGAACGGACGGTCGTAAAAAGAGGTTTGAGTGTATTATTGAACTGTAATTTTGAAACTTGTTTATCAAATTGCCCGAAATTTTTAGTTTTCAAAAACAATTTTTATGTTTTAAATATATGTCTCAGAGATTAACTTGTTCAAACAACTTTTTCTGGCGTTCCTTCATAAAATTTAGCGAAATTATACTGTGTTAGTGTTTTTTCTCATAAAGAATAATTATTTAGGCAACACCCCTTGAGTTGGAAAGATAATATTATTCAATTTCAACACTACCCATTCAGGCATAACTGTACCATTTGGAAAAAGTAGACATTGGGAAATAACGCTCAAAGTTTGAAGTTTGCCTTCTCACACAAATGTTGATAATTTTATAGAACTATAAATATTTTTGTATTGATTCTCCCTGGAATTTTCCATGAAATGCTTTGAATGATTTCTCAAGATTTGCAAGATTTGTTAAGAGAAATTCGTACAGAATAATAATAATTTGTGAATATTTAAATATTCCAAAAGCAATGCATTCAGAAAAAAATTTCAAGAAATCATTTAAGAATTTTTCGAAAAGAACTCATGCCAATTTTGAAGTAAAACTTAAGTTATATTTAGAACCACTCCTTCAGGAATTCTTCCAGGAATGTCACAAACAAATCAACTGGAGATTTATTATAAATTTATCCAGAAATTTTGAGTTCTTTCGATCTTGAATAATTATCGAAGTAAATAATCCATACCTTCTTCAGTTTGATAGTTCGTTGAGGGTTTAAGATCACAAAAAACTACAAAGATTATTCCTGTGTTTCTTCCAACAGTTTAACTCGGCATTTTTCTAGAAAATGTTGCAGGAAATTATGCAGAATTTCGTTTGGTACATTTCCGATAATTATTTTATAAGTTTTTTTTTCCTAGAGACCTTCTCTAGAGTTCATTAGGAATCCAGAGATCTTCAGAAGATTTCTATCTTCTATGAAATTATCATGTTTTTCACCAGGTTCGTAGGTATCTCTAGAATTAAGTTCAGAAATGTCTCCTGTTTTTTTTTCATAAATTGCCTCCTACTATTTCTCAACAATTCCTTGAGAAATCCTGAATGTTTTTTAAACGAATTTTTTTAAAGAACCTGTTAAAGAACTGTTTAAAGAAACTTAGAAGAAATTTCTCATGGAATGTTTAGCTAAATTTCTGGTTGGAATATAAAGAAAATTCTGAACAAACATAGGGTGCAGAGCTACTTGGGCACTTCCATGATTCACTTTGGCACAGGGGGTTTTTCTCGGCTGAATTGTCTGAAACTTTGCAATAAGGAGCATTTCCATGCGACGCATATTGTGGAAAAATACGAGCTCAGTAGCTTTCGAAAAACCCCACTGCCAAAGTGAATCAAAAGTGCCAAGAATAGGATCCAACTCCCTATGAGGAGATTCTAACAAAAAAAACTCCAAGTGGATATAAAGAGTATTTTCTGAAATCTATTAAAGAGTTGCTGGATGAGTTCCGAGTAAGACCACTGTCTTGAAAAAATACTTGAACGAACCTGTTATTAAATCCCTGGAGTAATTTCAAGCGGTAGCCTTAGAAATATTCCAGGATAAATTCTTAAGAGTATCCCGAACTCAAATATGGGAGGAAATTTGAGAAGGAATTGCTCAATGAACTCCTGAAGAAAACTTCGGAATAATAACTGAAGAAATCTTTAAACGAACTCTTGAACGGCATGCTGAGGAAGTTCATGGAAAATTCATTGAATGCATATACCTAGAAATTTTCGGCGCAACGTCAGAAGAAATTTGCATAGAAAATTTGTTAAAGTCCTTTGAGATATGCATGGTTGGATTCTCTGGAGAATCCTTATTAAAACGTAGTTCTGGTTTAAGTTTGAGTTACTTAGAAGCTACTAATGGTCGTATAGTCATATTATTCTTCATTATTTAAAATTTGAGTTCCTTAATAAAGAGTTGAAAACGACTTCAGCATCAGATGAACACAAGTTCAATTATTTTACATTACAAATCTTAATGTTGATTGATTACATGTGATTACATGTCAATTTTAGCTTAGTGGCTAGCATTTAGCTACGCAACTGCAAGCATTAAAGATGTTGTATTCTACTTATAACACAGTGTAACAAATATACACTAAAACCTCAATATAAGAAGTCTTTATAACTCAATTTAGGTCACTTTTTAACAAAGTACGTAAATTAAGTTAGAACAATTATGTGGGAAATTATACAAGACCTTTACTCGATGAAGTCTTTCGAGGATCTAGGGCATCGGTACAAATTATAACAATACTCATTTTACTGATTTGAATAGCTAATGGTCTGTGCCATACCAAAAAAAAAAAACCTTTTACATTGCAGGTATACATTCCAGGAAGATTTTGCATGAACTCACCTTTCACCTGTTGCACTCACTTAGTTACCAAAACTGGGATCTGACAATACAAACGATTATTCATATATTAACAATCTTCTAGGGTCCAGTATTGTGAGATATTCTTCAACATAGAAATTATAAATTGATCTCCATTAACACATGTAGAACCATACGCCCAAACTACAAAGAGGAAGACCTGTGGGCCTCAGGTCGTGCGGTTAGTGTCGTAAGGCATTCAAGCGCATCGTGTCATGGGGTGTAAGTTCGATTCCCGCTTCAGCCATTGGAACTTTTCGTCAGGAATGTTTCCCGGCAGTGCCACTGGAGCATGCTTGTCCGTTGTCTAGTGTTAAGTTACAAGTTGGTTTATCGAACTTTTAAATAATTTGACCCACTAAACATGCAGTAAAGGACTTGAATTTTCACGAAGGAAAAAGTGTGGTTCAAAATGCCCGAATTAATTTAGAAAAAAACTTTTTTTTAACATGCCTGAAGTCTCCATACAAAATCCATACGTCTGTTTCACATCGAAAGGAACATCTAAAAAGCCAAAGAAAAACTTCTGTGTTTCGGAAATACTTATTATGTACTTTGTTGATAAGTATCCTGGAACACATAAACTACGAATTGTGTGGTAAACTGAGCAAATGAATTGCATTACAAGCTGGTAAACTTGCAAGCAAGTTTACTGAAGTTGTTGAATAATGTATTTTTCAACAACCAATATCTTAAGAACAAGACGTGCTATGATATGTTTGAAAACTACATTGGATTCAGCAACTCTGAGTTAAGTAAAAACAGTACTTTGATGCTTTAAACCAAGTACAATACCCACCTATTGCATCACCTAGTATTGCAACACCCCAGTTGAATATTGCAGCACTCCGATGTAGCATTTAATTTGGTCATATTCTAGCAGGCTCTAGCTCATGGTCACCTAGACAAAACAGTGCTGTCTCAAATTGCATTCAAGCTTCTGAACAACTTTGCCGAAGACACGAACTTTCTAGGTCGGAATCTTGAGCTAGAGCTACAGGATCATGACCAAAGAGAGTCATCCTTCATGTGTCGTTCGCAATCGTCGTATCGCATCTTCAATACCGCTTGTTTTTCGTAAAAATTTCGTTGTTTCGTTTGCTCTTAAAATTTGATTTTGTTGTGTCTAATCGCGCATTGTGAAGTGCTGCTCATCAGATTACGAATTTTGTCAGTTGTGTCTAGAAAACAACCTATTAAGCCTGCTTAATTTCTCGTGCAACAGAATCATCACCGATCAACGATATCAACAACAAACAACACAACCTCAGACGCCATTCATCATTGTATCGTTATCGTCTCGACCGGACTCTGCCATCGCACGCTCAGCCACCTAGTTGTGAAGGTGGTGAATTTGCATCGAAATATTAGAGCATCTCCAACAGTTCAATAATGATCACTCACTGCGAGGCTTGCAAGGTTGAAATCGTTGCTGAGGATATTGTTGTGGCTTGTGAGGGTCTTTGCGAGGAACAACGTCATTTTCATGCCCGATGTGTTGGATTATCCTATGACGAAGGCTGCGCTTGTCTGCATCGTAATATCTTCTGGATGTGTGATTCATGCAGAGATGCAATTGAGCGCGGTCGTTTTCGTAACTCTTTCATCGACAAAAATAACAGCGATTTGCAACAAAAAATGAAGTTGAATGCTTGAAGTCGGAAGTAAACCGAATTAATGCGATTGTTTCACAGATGGTGACAAGTTCAAATGCATCGAAACAATCTACTCCAAAGCATCCTGTTGTCCGTGATCCTATTTGCCGTTCTCCGTTATCATCTACGAGGCTGAATGCAAGCGATCACCTTGATGCACTTGTTTCAAACGACACCGTCCTTCAACTGTATGTTACCAACATAGCACCGGATGTAACTGAACACGAAGTTAAGCAAATGGTTCGCGAATCCATAGGAGCAAACAACGTCTACCATGTGAAATGTCTGGCGCCTTCTTGGAGAGATATTTCAACGCTCAACTACATATCTTACAAAGTGACAGTCGATGCAAAGCTTCGTGATTGTGCCTTCAAAGCCTCGAATTGGCCAAGTGGAGTGCGATGTCGCGAGTTCAGAGACTTTTCCAATTCAGTGTGGCGTCCATCCTCCCGAGAATCTCAATATTCACTTGCAGTTTAGATACTCTATATGTAGTCCAGTAAATTTTGATAATTATGCGTGCTTTTTTCATATTTATTTTGTGTTCATGTATTATTGCTCTAAACATTGTTAACGAATAACTGTTATGTATGCTGTATAATTCAATAGTAATCTGTACGACAATAAGGTCGAAGATGAAATCAGAAATAAATAAATTACTAACTAAACAGGGATGCTTCAAATTGCTTTCAAGCTACTGAAAAACTTTGCTTTAGGTATGAGCTGCCTAGGTGGTCGGGATCATGCTAAACTGTTTGGGGGGTGCTGCAATATTCAACTGGTTTGTTGCAATACTAGGTGATGCGATTTTATACTTATGGTGGATAGTGCTATTTTCCCCCGAATGCCATTTCCCCAAATGACCCGTCTCCTCTAAAAATGCTGGAGTTGGAAAAAGTGCAGGAATAGTGATTGGGTGGTGAACTTACATATATAATTAATTTGAAATAGAAACATAAGCGTTCAACGCTCCGTCATCGTAATCATCGTCATCACCAAACTTTAAAAGCAGTTTTACTTTTCAAACAAAAACATATTCGATGGAAATATATTCACTGTGTTTCGGTTGGAGAATAAAATACAGGGAACACATATTCCTATACTTTTTTTTTTATTTTGAACGGAAAAACTGCTCTTGAAAATTCCAAAATTAATGACGGATTCTGCTCAACACTTGAAAATCCATCATTGATAGGACAGTTGCCAATCACTTTCAATTTTGCCACCAGCACAGCGCAGCAAAACAAGAAAACCGAAAAAAAAATCACTCCGGCGGTGAATACAAAGAAACCGCTGGCTTGGGCTTCTGAAGTGCTTTCCCCATACATTAAGTGGGTTTTCTCCATACAACCTTCAAACTCATTTAGCCCTTCTTTGAAGTGAAGAGTTCAGCTTAAACTTGCAAAGTAGCTTCTGACAACGAATTTTTCGAAGAATTTTTAACACAAACCTGTTGAAGAATTCGATCAGAATCGTATTCAGAATTTCGAAGAGAATTCCGTTCATGATTTTGAACAGAACCCTTTTCAGTGCAGATTCATGATCAGATTTCCAAAAAAAATAATGCTAAGGATTACGAACAGAACAAATATAATTGGGGGATCTGACTTAAGGTTTTTACAGTTTTATAGGCCACCCTAATGCCAAGACATGGTCATTGAAACGTATGTAGATGCGAAGAAATTAGAACAAATATAACGACCAAGATTACTTCAGATGCCGTAGGCTTAGAACCAGAAAGCAACAGTAAAACGTAATTAGCACCAAGGTGTTAAATTAGTTCCCGTAGCCTTAGGCAGTGCCTTCTTCAGGAAGAGTTATTTTTATGTCTATCAAGTTAACAAACTTCTGAGGGAGCCAACGGTTTTGAAAAGATAACTCGTTGGAATACCAATTTATTTTTCTCCATCGAAAATTGCCGAAACAAGCCCGGAAGGAAGAAATTTGCCAAAAACGAGAGCAAATAGAATTGAATTTCCCAGCGTGAAGTCTTTTGCCAACCGAAGCACGGTGAAAGAGTGTGATGTTCCCGTTCAAGGAACAACCAGTATCGCGGAAAAACACAAACTGAAAATCGCTTCTTTCGAAACTTTACCAGCGCCCCAAAAACACACCCTCTCTATACTTGACGGTTGTTTTGCCCTCCAGTAGCGAAACGTCTGAAGGGATTGTCAATCCCATTTCAATCATACATCAATTTGAAGCCGCACGCTTGTGAACACACATACTCGAACTCCCCGCGCGTATCGACTACGAGCTCCCGATAATAGTCCTGGCGCCGCATAGAGAGAGACGAACGTCTCGAGAGCTGCGTCGTAGTCGTCACACACATAGAGGCACATTTCGCCGCCGCGGGACATTCTTCATAAACGACAAAATCGTTTAAGTATGAAATATTCACAATTTTAAATTATCCTCCCTCGGGTTCGCTCGTTGGCGCCGATGCCGAGATGGTGAAGCTGCCAACGTAGGTTGAGTGGTTCTAGCCGGAGGGCTACCGGGATGTGTGTTGTGCTTGATAGGTAGGTGGCTTTGTAGCTACTGTTGCCACTGTTTTTGATGTTTATGGTGAACTATATTGTTTAGCATAATTGTCTATAGAATTGTTGAAGAGGCTGAAGCAGAAATGAAATTAAATTCAATTTTGTGGTTGGGTCTTAATGCATTATGATAGTATGTTATTACATGAGCAACAATCCTATTAGTAATATTACAATATAAGAATAGAATGGAACGAGCTCACCTATCACCTTCTGAACAAATAACCCTTAACGTTTCCAGAATGCTATTCATAATACAGTCTGAGCGTATGCTATTCAGGATTCCGAATGAATCTTGTTTATTGTTCTGAAAGAATCCTGAACGAATCTTGGCAAAGATCCTTAAAGTTGTTCAGGATTCTTAACAGAATCCTGTTCAGGGTCCCGAGAAGAATCCTGTCAGGATTCCAAACAGAATCCTGTCCAGGATTCCGAACAGAGTCCTGTCCAGGTTTCAAATTCAGAATCCTGTTAAAGATTTTGACCAGAATCGTTTAGGATTCCAAACAGAATCCTGATAAGACTTCTAAGCAGAATCCTGTTCAGGATTCCTAACAGAATTCTATCAAGATTTTCGAGCATAATTCTGTTCAGGATTCCAGGCAGAATTCTGTTCAGGATTCCGAAAAGAATCGTTCAGGATTACGATAAGAATCCTGCTCAGAATCCCTAGCAGAAACCTGCTAAAACTTCCGAACAGAATCCTGTTCAGGATTCCGAACGAATCCTGTTCACAATACTGATAGATTTCTGAAAGAACCCTGAACAGGGTTTCGTTCCCGAATTATATTTACGATTCCGATGTGAATCCTGCTTAATATTCTGTTCCAAATTTTAAGGACCCTGTTTAGGATTCTTACAGAATTCCATCAGAGTCTTGTTCAAGGTTTCCAAATGAATCCTCTTCAGAATTCCCACTGGAACCTGATCATGATTCAGACGTCTATTGTAAACCAGTGTATCAAATTGCGACAGCTAAAATCTGCTGGACATTGCCCTGCTATTATTACAACCAGAATTCACCACGTAGAACATCCACCGTCATTCCGTAGTTTAATGAGCCAGAAAAATTCATCTGCAAAATTAATGTCTCTTATTGGGCGCAATTTATGCCTAATCTTCCTGTGCACAAAATATCGAATCAGATAAAACCACGACCCACAGTCAGACGGAAACGGAAGAGTATCATTAGACATTTTTATTTTTATTTCCCTATCGTCTTACCAGCAGGAGAGCTGCTCCTTCAAAACTCATTATGCACAGTCTGATTCAGAGTCTGAAAATCATGGAAACAATTGAAACAAAATCTAACCGCCGGTCTTCTTAACTTCACTATGTCGGATAATGCTAAAGCGAAAGATAAATAAATCATACCAATTCTCCAAAGCCAAAATTAAATTAAATTTTAACATTGCTACCGCCACTTTTTGCACCAGGCTACCGGCAAAACATTTTTTTCCCTGGAAAAGATTTTTCTTTCCTTGTTACGTTTTTTCCATCACATTCACAATGACACAGACCAAGACGGAATTTTCTTCCTGGATCAAAACAAACGATGACGACGGGACAGTCAGCCGAGAGATCCTCTGCAGTGAAAGTGAAAGCCATTGGGAATTGTTCTGGCCGCAATGGTGATTCTTTCTCCGTTTTGTGCTTTTCCGACAGTGCTTCAGGTTGAGCAAATATCAACAGTGGTGAAGAACGGACGGGCGAAAACGAACGCAGAACATAAGTCCTATTGTTTGCTGTAAGGATATTCGCTCTCAACCCCCATTCGTGACATGGGTGTAGCCAGTGGGTGCAGGAGGCGGCTGTAGACCCCCACCTGGTGGCAACGGTTTCACAAAGGCCTATTTGGGGACTTTTCCTTGCTTGTCTAAAATATACAGTGCGACGTCCTAATCTTCATGAATTTGAAGAAAAAATACTGTACGAACAGATGTAACCACTCCTGGGCTCCTGGCATGGGTTCCACGAGGGCCTCTTTGGGGACATTATGGGAAAGTCTCCATGCAGGCCCTGACGGAGCCTGTACTAGACGCTCTGGTGTGATCACATTAGTTGACATGGCACCTTTCGATCATGAATCGGAAATTTCACCAGAGAAGCCTAGGTGGAGCCTGTGCAAGTGCGTGTAGAATATGGAGCAAATGTTAATGAACTACTTAAACCACTAAATAAACCAATAACAAAAAGTATTACTTACTGTTGAGTTTATTTATAGTTATAGAATCACCGTGAAAACTCCCGTTCAACTTCCTAGCAACTAGTTTGTTTTTCAAACAAACTCGAATACATAACGATCACTTTGATGTGGAGAAAAGTAAATAAGGTGAAATGACATTTCTTGCCCCGCAGAAAATAATATGCATGAAACTTGTTAGTGGCCCCTGACCTGAATCTCGTCTAACTGATTGAGTTCAGAAAAGGGCCTAACAAGAATTGAACGGAATTGAACTGAAAATTAGAATACGGAAAAAGAGAGTGTGATTTCCGGCAAGCTGATGCAGTGAGGAGAAAGAGAGGAATAAAGATTATCGTAGGAAGGAAAGAGAGGGAAAGGGCTGTGTGAAATTGGTTGGTTCAGGAATGTTATAACGACCTCATTCTGGTGACTAATTTTTTGGTAAACGGTGCGGTTTAGTTTTCGTGATCGGGGAAAATTGGTAAAATTAAACATGTCGGAAAATTCGGATCAGGTACACCACAGTGCGTAGTGGCAAGCTACCGAAGATTGAGTCGTCGCACGGTGTGCTTTGGATATGCAACTAAAATGTCCCCAAACATGCCCTGGCGGAACCTGTGTCAAGTTCCCTGAAGTGACCATATTTGTTGAAACCGAAATTATCTTACGTTTATTGACATGTTCTATCGAATGCACAAAGATTGAGACGGCGTATGTTGGGGCCCAGATAGCCGTAGCGGTAAACGCGCAGCTATTCAGCATGACCAAGCAGAGGGTCGTGGGTCCGAATCCCATCGATCGAGGATCTTTTCGGGTTGGAAATTTTCTCGACTTCCCAGGGCATAGAGTATCTTCGTACTCGCCACACGATATACACATGCAAAAATGGTCAATTGACAAAGAAAGCTCTCAGTTAATAACTGTGGAAGTGCTCATAAGAACACTGAGAAGCAGGCTTTGTCCCAGTTGGGACGTAACGCCAGAAAGAAGAAGATGTTGGACATAAAACGGGAATGTTCCCAAGGAGGTTCTCGTGGATCCTATGCTACGTACTCAGAAATAGTAAATTCAGTTGATAATGAATTGATTCTTCATTTATTGATGAGTTTCCTCAGATTCATGAAGATTGAGAAGTCGCACGGTATGTTTTGAACATACCAAAATTTGGCACCCTAGTGACCCTATTACAACTCGGTATATCTCCGGTGTTGTTCCGAATTCAGCATTATACATTTATGACAAATAACTGGTACCGTAATCCGGGGTATCATTGATCAGCGGAGTAACATTGATCGGCATGACTCATCTCATCAAAAGTACGTATTATCATTTATTGATGAAACATTTCCAAATTATGAATGGTGCTTCTCTTTCTTATATTCATGAGCTGATGAAAGTTAATGTTTTTGAGAAAATTTAGTTCACCTTATACGTAAATTTATGAACTTTTTGAAATAATGATTTTAATTGTTAAGGATGACACTATCGAAGATTCATGTCTCACAAAAATTCCGCAAACGATATAAGCAAGAAAAATGTGATTCTTTCTAAAAATGGCATCGCCGAAAACGATTCCGTTGTCAAAACTTTTATAAGTATGCTCAATTAGGCAACATTTCCGAATTACTGTTAAGAATGTAGAATTCCCTTAAGAAATTGCCTACCTTTAGGCGTATTCCGTGGTTCGAGGTGTTTTTAATTTTAAAATAACTCAAAAAGTAAATGACTTGTAAGCGTTTGGCCTTCATATTCGGCTTCAGGGGCCATGGTTTAAGTAAGAAACGACATTTTCAGTGTTACCGAACGTTGTTTATATATGTGATCAATGTTACCCCATATCAGATAATTCAAAAAATCGCCTAAAACATTTTTTTTAGCATGCTTAAATCTTTCAATTAACAAAATACAGTATATGGTCTCCAGCTATGGGTGGCAGTACTTGTTTTAAAAATATAAAATTTGCAACATTTGCATTTTCAAACGAAATATTGAAGAAACATTCAGAAAAATGATCAATGTTACCCCGGATTACGGTACCTTTTTCAAGTCAACTGAGGGTGGTTTTATAAACATCGAATGGAAATTGACGAAAGGACAGTCATTTGAAAATGTCTGGTCGGAAGTCGGATACGTAAAGGTTAAAAAAGTCTTCATCATGAAACTTTGTCATATACATACATCTGTTTCTTAGTAAGATGCTATGGTAAAAAATTATAAATATATTTAAATGGAGATTTATGTTTAATTTGAAATTTCAACTTTATTTTTAAATCTCACACGATAAAAATTATGACATTTTTTCTGCGTAAATTTTTTCCTTGTAGCAGGCACAACAACTTCTCCATAGGCCATTTTCAGAAGTTGTTCTTGAGTCAAAACGATCGATTTGTCTATTGTGAGAAGTTATTCTGCAAATCGAAGATAATCGAATTCTGTGGCTGACCGATTTGACATGGAATTCGTCAACTGTTGATGCAGCAGTTCTTCTGAGAGATTCTCATCAATTACACCAGATGACATTTTCTAAATTTTTATCAAATTTCGTTCAAGGTTTTTTCCTAAAGTAGCCTTGAATTTTCCTTAAACTGAAAATTTATATATATATTTATATACATAACATGGATTTCTGTAATTTATTTTGTTTCATTGTTTTACAGATTATGTTTGAGATTATCAATTGAAAAATCATTTTCAGATAGTTTTCAAAGCGTTTTGTCGTAATTTCCTCCAGAATTTGTATCACCATTTTTTATAAATTGTTACGGAAACTACATTTTGAATAAAACAAGAAAGTTTATTAGTAATATACCGTTTTGTTTTAAGTTTCGAAAATTATTTTTCATACTTCATATTTCTAACAGGCAAAAATATATATATTTTCACAACTTTGTAATTTGGAGAATTTTAACTCTCAAACCCCCAGCGTCTGACTTTTTATAAAAAATAAACTTTAAAAAATCATAGCTTAGCAAGTTATGGACCTCAACTTTAAAGCCATGGACCAATATGAGGTTCTAGTCACCTACGGGTGTATAGTACGGAATACATATTGTTTATCCAACAGCATCACGCCATACAACAATATAAAGCTTGTCCAGGTACTTGAAATGGATACTCTTGAAGTCTTAACGAGATGCTAAGGCTGGTTTAAAGTGTGACCATGAGGAAACAGAACCTGGACTAGGATACAAAGCCTGGATGTGGAAGCAGAACCTCTTCGTGGAGATATAGCCTAGAGGCTGAGGTGTAGTCTGGAGGAAGAGGTAGCATGGACAAGGAACTAAGATTTGAAGGTCAATACAAGTTGAACAAATTTAGTGAAAGCGGATGCTAACTTATATAAGAAAGTGGTCAACAGTGTTGGAAGGAACTTGGTAGTCTAGAGGAATTGATGCTGTGAAGTTGTTTGGGAGGAGCTCACGGAAGAGTTTGGCAACTAATTTCAAAACTGTCATCAGCAGCTATTATAAGAGATACAAGATGTAAAGAAATGCCTTAATTTTGAGGACGAATACAAACTAAGAAAATGATATGTGCATTTGTTGGCCAAGTTATGAATAGTTGGCTAAGATACGATTCCAAGTTTATCCATATTTATACAAACAATAAAATGTAAACCACATAAATTCTCGCATAACTAATGATCTCGTCTTAAGAGCCCCCAGTGAACCACGTATCGTATAAGAATGTGTGCCAAAAATCTCATTTTCATACGTCAAAAATCAGAATCGCACAATATGTCAAATCAAAACGATTAAATGTTAACACAAATTGTATAAAATACTCCACTACGATTCATTGTCGACAAACTTTGTTGACAACAAACCATGCCTTAAATAGTATAATCTAGAATCGTGTCAAGTTGTATAAACTGGCAGATCATATATCAATGCAGACTAGCATCAAATAAAATCGCAATAACTTAGCAAAATTTGCCACCCGAGGTTGGTATCTTCTGAAGGTGGGCTTCAAAGAACAACAAAGCGTGTGTGTTGTAGAGAAAACTTCCTTTCATATTGACAAATAATCACTCCTCATTCATGAAGCAGTCTGTGGTGTAGTGGTATGGTACTGGGTTAGGGGTCCAAAGGTCTGGCGTTCAAGGCTCGCTGGGAACTTTTTTTTTATTTTTATCGGATTTTTTTTGCATCGTATTGCTGACCATGGAAAGTCTGAAAAAGTCGTGGGAAATGCGTATATGGCCTCCACTTTGGTGTGTATATAGCGTTTTCATGCATTTTATACGAGTGATTTGATTCATATATAATGATGTATAGCAAAAAATATACCAGCCAAAATGTTGACTGGGCCGTTGGTCACCGATTGTGTAGATCAAGGTTTCTCTACCGGTGGTCCGCGGACCCCTAGGGGGCCGTGAATTGTTCTCAGGGGGTCTGTGAAGCTATTGAGAGCATGTGTCGCTTCTCTTTATTGAAGTCTAACTACGGTTCGTAGATTCGGAGAAAATTCGATGTGAATATTATTCACCACATTTCAAATTCCTATTTCTCAGTATTCAAATCAATCTACATGATTTCTTGTTGAATGACGATCTACTTTGCATAGTTTGTGGCTGCTGGGAGATACTATCGAATTGTATCAAAGACCGATTTGTTTACAATTTAGAAATGTAACGCAAGAAATGTTGCAACTTGTTTTCAAGAGTACATTATTACCGAGTTGCAAATTTTTGATCTGTGGAGTACTTTCAAACTTAAACCTATTTTGTTCTTATCAACTGTGGAAGCACTGAGACATACCATGAATGTGATCCTGTCATTTAAGGATTGCAAGTCAACTATAGTCAGTCAACGCGCATTTATGCAATGGACTTCTTCAAAAGATTACAGAAGGATTCTTGCTTTGATGATCTCTTCATTAGGATCTGTTGTGGATTACAGACAGGAGTGCCTTCCTAGTATATCAGATAACAATTCAAAAGTAGCATTGTGTATATTGTTCAAGTTGAGAAAACATTGTTTTTCGTTCACTGCAACTTCGTGATTCTTCTGTGAACATCCACCTTTAGGGGTCCGTGAGACGTTTGTAAAGCTTCAAAAGGGGTCGCGGCTTCGAAAAGGTAGAGAACCAATGGTGTAGATCGTTGTTATCAAGCATATGATTAGACATAGCTTAAAATTATCACCACTGTGGAATAGAGGAGGATCTTCTCTCATTCGTAGAATTGTTAAATAACATGAAAACCCATTAGTATTCTCAGTTGAAACAAGCTACACACTTGGTTACCAATGGCTTTTAAAGTTAGATCATAAATTATGTGAGAACTATTGGCGGTTTTACGGCTAAAAAAAACTCTAGAAGAAATTATGTTTTCTTGTGTGCAGTTGATGCTCCTACAAATTCAAGATACCGTAATCCGGGGTATCATTGATCAGCGGGGTAACATTGATTGGAATGACCCATCTCATAAAAAGTTCGCATTATCATTTATTGATGGAACATTTCCAAATCATTAATGGTGCTTCTCTTTCTTGTATTCATCAGCTGATAAAAGTGAAGATTTTTGAGAAAATTGCGTTTACCTTATGCGAAAATTTGGCAACTTTTCAAAACAATGATTTCAATGATTAAGGATGACACTACCAAACATTCATGTCTCACATAAGTTCTGTAAATGATATGAGCAAGGAAAATGCGGTGGTTACTAAAAACGGCATCGCCAAAAACGATTCCGTTGTCAAAACTTTCATAAGTATGTTCAATTAGGCAACATTACCGAATTACTGTTAAGAATGTAACTTTCCCTTAGAAATTTGCCTACCTTTAGGCGTAATCGGTGGTTCGAGATGTTTTTAATTTTAAAATAACTCAAAAAGTAAATGACTTGTAAGCATTTGGCCTTCATATTCGGCTTCAGGGGCTATGATTTTAGTAGGTAACGACATTTTCAATATTACCGAACGTTGTTTACATAGGTGATCAATGTTACCCCATATCAGCTAAATCAAAAAACCACTTAAAACATTTTTTTTAACATGCTTAAACCTTTCACAAAACAAAATAAAGAATATAGTCACAAGCTATGGGTGCCAGTACTTGTTTTAAAAATATAAAATTTGCAACTATTGCATTTTCGAACCACATATTCAAGAAATATTCAAAAAAATGATCAATGTTTCCCCGGATTACGGTACAATAATTTAGCGCAAATCCCTCTGCCAATATTGGTGATTAAGTTCATTCAAGGGCAAATCATTTTTATTTCAGATATTGTTTTGGAATTGTCAACTCAAAATCCTTTATTAAAAATTTCGTTTGACATTTTCAAAACGAATGATCACAAAATTAAATTTCTCAAACATATTTTAATTGCTTTGTTTTTTATTTTATAAACCACCATTAAAGGTTTACAAACGATATAAGTAGAAGTTCAACATATGACTTTAAAAGAAAATTTCAAATTTCTTTATTATTTAAATTTTATGGACTCAATAGCGAAGGATCAAACACAGCTCGGAAAAGGAATAAAGCTGTAACACTCGATTAAACTCATTAAGGATTTTGTACATCTGAAAAAGTTCCTGTAGAACTTCCCGCGAGAATCTCAGGATAAAATCTGAACCTCTCTGTACACATTCTTTGAAGGAATCTTGGGAAAATATTCAAGTGATGCCAGAAGAAATTTTGGAAATATTTCTGGATGGAACCTTCGGGATACACAGCGTAACAAAAATGACATTTTTGCATGTCTCAAGGATTAAATTATGTGTCTATAGCAGATTCTGAGTCGCTGAATCTGATCCCGTTCTCAGAAGTTTTCCAGCACGTCACAATTTTTAGCTACAGGTCGCCAAAGTTGTATAAAACACTGGTTTTATTGATGTTTACATGAAATTTAAGGTATGATTTATCAAACTCTTTTGTGATATAATTTACCAAATATGCTAAATAGGACTTTAACTTTCAATTAAGATATAATTTAGTTGAAATCTCACGATAAAATTTAGTTTAAATCGATTTTTTAACATGCTTGCAGTCTTCATATAAAATTCTTCGTTTCTCTTATATGGCGAAATACTATACTTTTCTGAACCACCAAAAAATAACATTTTACCATCGAAAATATGATGAACTTTGTTGATAATTATTGCATTATACATGAAGTTTGAATTCTGTGACAAATTAAGCAAATAAATTGCCGTACAAGCTGGCAAACTTGCATGCAAGTTGGCTGAAACTGTCAAATTTTGCATTTTCAACAATCAATATCTCGAAAACTAGACGTGCCATGATATATCTGAAAACGGCAATGGACTCAGCAACCCTTAATTTATAAAATATCAGTATTTTGGTGCTTGAGACAAAAAGGTGTTCCGCAGTGATATTTTTCTTGAAAATTATCGGGGTACACAAAACTGCGAAATTCTCAAAAATGTGTTACTTTTTTAAGAAACTGATGAATAATGAGATCGGGCACCACCCGCCCCTTCCATGCGACGCCCATAATCCGTGGTCTTTTCGCGGAGCGATGGCCAGAGGATTATTATTTGGCTGAGCTGCGTGGAGCCTTCATCAATGTCAAGGGGGATGACGAATCTTAAAGAGCCGTCTGTAGGAAGCGCGCACAAAAAATTGGGTCAAAAGAGTTGAATCTTCAAAGGAAAAAGTTGTTTTTCGATGAGTACGATTATGCTCGCTCAATTACATCTCGTATCGTTGAATGGTTCATTTGCTGCGAATAAGAACCCTTTTTCGGGCATCATCTTCAATCTAGCGCCGATTATCCTCACTCTCTCGGATGTAATATCCCGTAGTTTTCTGCCAGCAGCGCATTAAATAACCACAACATCATCAAAACTTTTGGCAATTTGCACCAAACCGAAGATCAACAAGATTAGCGATTTGGGTGTTTTCGGTTTGACGATTTTGGCCTCCGGTTGTGGCTATGATGAGTTTGGCCGCCGCAACTAATCGCCGTCGGTAATTAGTGTCCCATCATCTCGATTGCTTCCTTACTTTTGATAGGCGAGCACCGAAAGAATTGCTTTTGGCACGCCGTGTATTGCGACAGCCAGAGTATCGTAGATTCAGGGAAGTGTAATTAACGGGATTAATTAACGACAATAAACTGCCAAAGGGGACGAGCAAGTGAACGATGGTAATCAATTATGTAAACTGGAACGAGCGCTGCCCGAGAGAAGGGGCTTTGCTGAAGTCGGGACCGTCGTCAATTTGCATCTTGTTTCGTAAAATTGTGCGACTCTGTGTGGGACTGAGTGCTGAAATTGAGTGGCGATTATAATAACAAATCGTTCTAAAACGGAAAGTTTATGCTGATCAACTCAAAAGTAATCAAAGTTTGAAATTATGGCAGAATACTTGCAATTTATGCTGAATACTATTAAAAGTAAGTTCAATAATATCAATCCTGTACAGGATTTGGTCAGAATTCCTAAGAGGATTTGGTCAGCATCCTGAACAGGATTCAGTAAGAATCCTGAAAAGTATTCAGTATAAACCCTGGGCAAGATTTTATCAGAGTCCTGAACAGCATTTGGTCAGAATTTTGAACAGGATTTGGTCTGAATCCTGAACATAATTCGATCAGAATCCTGAACAGGATTCGGTAAGAATCTTGATTGTGATTCGGTCAGAACCCTGAAAAGGATTCAGTCAGAACCTCAAACAGGGTTCAGTAAAATTTCCGAACAAGATTTGTTTAAGTGTCTCAAACAAGATTCGGTTACAATCCTGAACAGGTTTTGTTCAGAATCCTGACAAGTATTCTGTATAACTCATGTTCAGGGTTCTGACCAAATCCTGTTCAAGATTCTGACGTAATGCGATTCAGAACTCTGGGTTAGTTCTGTTTGATCTTTCGACCTTGACGCTTGCTCCTACGGGGGCCAGCGACGAGGGCAGGATCAAACATGTCACGCGTCGGTCTAGTAAGTGAAAAAGTGGAGTGATCGGTTAGTTCTTTTTGATCCTTTGACCTTGACGCTTGCTGCTGGGCAGTGCGTCAAGAAAGCCAAGTTTTTTTTTTCCTTTTCGGGTCACGCGCCTTTGTTTTTCTGAGTGCTTTTATATAGCCGAGCAAACGAGTGAGGCTGAGAGTGGATTGTGGCTGCACAGTGAAGGATAAAGGATCAATTGGTGAGCTCGTTTCATGCTACTATTTCTAATCTATAAAATATGTATGACTGCACATTTAATCGTTACAATTGTGGGACGTAAATATGAATTTTCAACAAACTATGAATTGTTCGTCACTGTGAGTGACGACACAAACTCTGATTCATGAATTATTTATGTTTCACATTTTTTTTATTTTCAGAACACCCCTTTTTACCTTTATTTTTGTAATTAAAAAAAAAACTTTGAATGGTTCGACACTACAAGTGTAGACTTGGGAAAAGTTCACTTTATTCAACAAACTTTGGATGGTTCGCCACTGTAAGTGTCGGCATAAGAATAAGAGTGTTCTATGATGTTCCAACCAATCAAGTTTTTTGTTTCTTTTCAAATAAGTAAAATATAATAACACATGCTTTCGTCCTGACAGCTGTAGGAATGTTACATTTAGGTATTTGTTCAACAAACTTTGAATGGTTCGTCACCTCAAGTGTCGGCATAATTTTCCACCACATAGAAATTGTTTATATCAAATGAAAATATTATATTTACAAATAAGCATATATATATCTCACAAATAATTATTTATCATGGTCTAATCGCTTATCAAAGTGGATCCTGTGACCCAACGATCCTTCCCATTAACAAACATCCCTCCCAGTAACCTTTGTGGAGATGCAGAGGCAAACACGGTCTCCAAATAGCAAAGGTTACACACTAACATTCCTTCCCCCAATCCCACCTGACTGCAAGGACGTGGCCGGCGCCGTTATTGACCCTGTATAAATAGAGGCACTGAATTATGCACATTGACGAAGATTATGGCCAATCCCAGCCAAACTTCTAGTTGATTCTTTGTGCATTTTCACTGACTTCGGTCAATCACGGAATAGCAACCATTGATATGTGTAGTCAGTCTAAGCTAAGCTAAGCTAAGCTGACCAAATGCGATTCAGAACTCTGATCAAAGAGTCCTGAGCAGCATTTAATCAGAATCTTGAACAGGATTGGGCTAGGATCTTGAACAGGATTTGTTCAGAATCCTGACCGGGATTTGATCAAAATCCTGATTGGTATTCGGTCAGAGCCCTGAAGAGGATTCAATCAGAATCCTGAACAGCATTTGGTTATAACCTTGAACTGGGTTCAGTACGAATCCTGAACAAGATTCGGACCCAATCCTGAACAGGTTCCGTTCAGAATCCTGAAAAGATTTCCGTCAGAATCTTGAACTGAATTCGGTCAGGCTAGTTTTTTTTAATCCTTCTAGGAATATTCCATCAATTAACTTCTCAAAAGATTCGCTTATGACTTTTTTTTTCAAAAATTATCAATAGTTATCTATGACAAATTTTACATAAATTTAATGATTCTAGTAGAGATTTCTGCAAAAGAACTCCCAATAATAGCATATATGAATGCTAGAATGGGTCTGAACTATTTAAGTGTATTCTTGTAATATTTAACGAAGAGAGCTTTTGTATAATAATTCCTGAAATATTTTGCAAGGAGATTTCTTTAATACGTCGTTCTGTAATTAACTAAAATACTTTCTTTTTTTTTTTTTTGAGAAAAAATTCAAGTAATTCATTTTTTGGAAACATTTCAGATGAAATTTTTAAAGAAATGAGTAGAAAACTTAGAATAATGTGTGAAGAATTAAAAAAAATGAAAAAATGTTCATAAAAATCTCGAAACAATCCATGAAGAAATAAAAAATATATTGAAGAATTTCCGGAAAATTCCTGTACTGATCCAAGACAAAAACTGAAAGTATTCCAGAAATAAAATTTGGAATAACATTTGTTAAAACCGCTTTTATCTACTTCAAATTTTAGGAAAAATCCTTCTGGCATTTTTGAGAAACATTGAGTGAGGAGACCTGAAGGATTCTTTCTAGAATTATATGACGAAGTTCAAAAGGAATTCCTGGTGCAAAATTAGATTAAGTGATTATTGAGCATCCCTTTACGATAAATTTTGTAGACATTCCTGTAAAAATACTTGCAGAGTCAATTGCTTTTTTTTTAATGACTGCCTACAGGAATTTATGAGATTTTTATTGAAGGACTATGTGTTTTGAAGATATGTATGTGAATATGTTTCACCATTTTTTCATATGAATGTCCGGAGAAATCTCTGAAGACTTTGGAAGAATACAGATATTTATGGGGAAAATATATTAAATTTTTTTAAAGAAATTTTGGGGGAAGTCCAGCATAAAATTCATAAAAACTCATTAAAGAGTTCCTTGAAGTTGTTACTTGAATAAATTCATAAATTGATTCCTGATGAAATTCGTGGTAATTTCCCTGGACCAATGGTATTCAATAAGAATTTCTGAAGAGTTTTTTAAAATAAATTTGTTAAAAATGTTATTATAGACTTCCTGAATAAACTCCTCAGATACTTTTTCATGATTCTATGATTGAGAAATATATATGGAATAATTTCTGGACGAATCTCTGAAAAAAAGTCTGTAAAGAATTGCACGAAAGTATCTGTGCGGAACTTGTGGAAGAAATTCAGGAAACTTCTGGTTGGACGGGGTTGGTGGTCAAATGACTATTTGGTAAGCAGAAGATTATGGGTTTAATCATTTATATCTCATACACGTTCATATCAATTACTAAAACCAGAAACGGAATAAAAACTGTTTCCCTCTTATTAAATCTTTCATCATTTCGATGTTTATTTTTTTTACGCCTGCACAATCTGCAACACCAAATAGCAAGCCTTTACCGATAAAACTGAAACCCTTACAATCCGCATTATCTTGCGCAGATGCAGTGGACTCCACGATTTGCAGTGTGCAAAATGTAATGCCACATCTATTCCTCCCTCTCCCTTGACTGATCTGCATTCTGAAGAGGCGGGCGCCATTGTTGCCAAAAAATAGAGGATCATCAGCACTTATACAACGAAGATATCTGTTGATCCTAACCAGTTGGTTCCAGGCGGTCAATCAAGCTCAAGCTAAAGAAGTTCTGGACACTTATGGCGAATTTTTTTGCGTAACGATCTATCGTCGTTCACATTATTTACTTTCGTAGCTTCCATCACTGTTGCTCAAAGCGATAAAATATTTTAAAATCGCTCGGTTTACAGCTTCTAAAACGGCCATTTGTGCCTGAGGTCATGCTGCAACCATTTATTCCTACATCTCATATCGTCTTTTATTATTTGAGTACAAATCCTGAACACTGTGTGCTTTGGCTGAGAACGCTGTTGGATTGGGGCTGCTAAATAGTACACTCTGAGTGCACCGACTCCGAATGTGGCAAAATGTTGCCACTGAATGAACGTATCTGACATAAATGTAAATGATAAATTTTCCTGCTTGTCGTACACGCTGTACCCGGGTTATAACTTACTTTCTCGTTTTCTGCATTTGTCTGTGCGCTTCCTTCCTATCCCAAGACTCATGAAGCACACACCATCACCATCAGGAATCCCGGGATAAGAGGAGGCCCGGAAGTGGCAGACAAGCCAAAACCAGGAGACAGCCCATTACTCCACATTTCTCCTCCGGTCTCCTTGGTTGGAAGCGCTGGTGACACTTTTGCCTATATGTAGGAGCAGCCGCCGCCGCCGCCACCTCCTCTGCAACTAAGTGCACTTCGTTCGGGCGGTGTCAGCCTTGGTCCTTGGTGGTTGCTGGTTGTGCAAATTAAAACCCTCCTCACAAAAGGGCTCCCATTGTGCTCCTTAGACCGGTGTTTATCAGAAAAAATCCATTGGATCTGTTTGGTTTTTATGTTTTCGTTTTATCTTTATTAACGAGATGTTTAGCCCTGGGCTAGTACATCTCGGGACCAACGGCCTCACTTTCGTTCCGAAGGAAGTCGTCACTATAAACTTTTTTGTCATATGTGACTATTTCGGAGGTGGGATTCGATCCCAGGTCCTCGGCATGAGAGGCGTGTGTTCTAACCACTACACCAGGTTGGTTCCCCAGTATTTGTATAGCATAACTGTATATGGAACTGTCCACATATCACGTGGAAATTCGATGGACATTTTATCCTGATAACAACGGTCTGTGGAGAACCGTGGCTCCAGCTTTGGACTTGCGATATGGGGGTAGCATTTAAACTCTGGACGACGGAACCGATACTTACTCCCTTTTTCCGAGGGGCTGAGACGTGCAGAGAGTAAATGTGAAATATCGTGTGTTGTGGCGTGGAACGTCCTCGCACCCTCTTTGTGGAAAAGGGGGGAAGGTGTCACCATGTGTGGGCGTTCGTCGTTCGAAGGATGCATGTGTACGTGCTGAAGGGTATAACTAGCGATGCATTTTTCTTTCAGGCAGACTGCCGTTGTCAGTGCTTTTCATCAACGTGTCATTAGACATTCATTTTGTTCTTATCTTGAAAGGATTTTCGCTTCGCATAGCCTGTATCTTGCTGGAGAAAAAAAGAAATATGATACGGGCTTAAATGTCAAGTGGTGTACACGAAAGGATGGGATTAGAATCATGACCGGCCATGGATCAGAGTAATGAAACGGTTACTTCGTGGGCTGACTGGCTGTGCTATAGGACGGGAACGATGATTTGCGCTTGAAAAGCAATTTGTTTATTTGTGTGTCTATGCTAACTTCAATTCCATTCAAATGTTGAATAGTTAGTAATAACCTGTCATGAATCTTATTGACATTAGATTTATTCTTGATTAAATATCAATTCTTCAGAGACTGAAGCCTTTCTTAGCCGAGTGTTTTGAGAGTAGAAGCATTAACCTAAGAATGCTAATGTCGCTGCTGTTCGTGTTACCAACACCTAGTTTGCCACGAACTGACAGCTTGAGTACCGGGCCTTAAAGTGTCAGATTAATTTTAGACACCAAAACAACGACATGGTATTGAACAAACAATGGAAATCCATAATTTAAGATAATAATAATCAAAATCAGTTGTGTGAAAACAACGCCATTAGCGTTCTACTACTAATATATCTATTGTTTTGAGTCCGCGGCTACAAAGCAAAGCCATGCTGATGGTGTCTGAGTTCGATTTCCGGTTGGTCCAAGATCTTTTCATAATGGAAATTTCCTTGACTTTCCTGGTCTATGACCCCCCTGCCGAACGATGTACGAATGCGAACATGACAACTCATATGAAAGTGCTCATTGAACACTAAGCTGAGAAGCAGATCGAATAAATATCGACAAAACTTTTGAAGAACTTTGGGAGAAAAGTTTTGCGACTTGTTTCGCAATCTGAAGAGATTTTCACAGCAAATTTTGATTAGACAACTGGAAGGGTGTCCAGGCAGAAGTCAGGTACAGGGCAGACAATCGTCATCTCGTCATCGACGGAAGAATGCACGACTACTTTCTATCCAAAATCATTAACGAGCAAATTTTTCTATATTCCGCTTGCTACCCTTACTCACAAGAAAAAGGCGTTTACTGTATATTCGCTTACAACAAACCAAACAACGATGCCATCACATAATTGCTAGTAGTGAACCCGCGTTCTACAATAGCTCTGCTGGTAAGCGCGTGAAGTTGACGATTCAGGTATCGTTTGTACGATACCAGATGCGTTTTATTATATTTTTTTTCTAAAAATGCTTGAAGATACGATTCATATTTTGAGTCGGCTCCCGAACGAAGATTCGCCCATAACGAAGGAATCGTATTTGTTCGTCATGACGCCGAGCCTATGTGACTGGATCTCTGCGGCAAATCGTTATCCAACGCTAGTTGAGTGACGATAATGATGCTTCTTTTGATTTCGTCGCCGACTTTTTTCCATTTGACGGCGACGATTGTCTACCCTAGGCAGGTGCCGTTATTTGCGAATATTTTCAAAAAAAATCACAATATGCTTTGTAGAAATCCGTGCAAAACTGAGTACTTTGTACAACAGCTGTGATTTAAATGCTATGTATAATTTTACAAAAAATATATCTGTCGACACCAAATCAAAATGTATTTCACAAGAATCTTCTCAAGAACAATACTCAACCAAGTCGAGTCTAGTACACGACACTGTATACGGCCTTACAGTTGAAGTCGAAACACGTGAACCTGTCAAAGGATACAAACTCTAGTGGAATTAAATGGTATAGTACAAAATGTGTGGGCCCAGATAGCCGTAGCGGTAAACGCGCAGCTATTCAGCATGACCATGCTGAGGGTCGTGGGTTCGAATCCCACTGGTCGAGGATCTTTTCGTAAAGGAAATTTTCTCGATTCCCAGGGCATAAAGTATCATCGTACCTGCCACACGATATACACATGCAAAAATGGTCATTGGCATAGTAAGCTCTCAGTTAATAACTGTGGAAGTGCTCATAAGAACACTAAGCTGAGAAGCAGGCTCTGTCCCAGTGGGGACGTAACGCCAGAAAGAAGAAGAAGTACAAAATTCGGTTTTTCATATACTAATACTCAACAGTTTTTGTTTACAGTATGGCTCTATATAATGTGGTAAAATCAACAAATGCACAAAAAAGTCGCATAATAATGAAAACACTGACTACAATTTGAAATCTATACATCTCAAAATCCAAATAATTTCTAAACATGGGGTCTTCAGTGAAGTTGTTTTGGAAGTCGTACGCTATTTGATGTAACCTCAATTAATTTAGAATTTGACCGCTAGGTGGCCTAGCGTTTTTTTTTTGTTTTGCAGATATCTCAGAAGCCTGTGAATTTAGAAAATTGGCGTTGTCGACAAAGTTGTTCAGTATTTCAAGGGCTATCATTGTTCGAGCAAGTTGATTCAAAATGTTGTCACCAGGCGGCGCTAGTGTGCATAAAACTTTTGTTTTGCTGAAGACCAATTAATAAAGGTAACGAAGGTAATAAAGTATAAAATAAAAAATAAATCCCCGCCTGTAATCGTTCAGGTTGATACCCTCAACCTAAAATTAAAAATAAAGTTGGAATTAAACTTCTCAGCAACCAGATCACGTAGAAAGAAGGCGTCATCGTCAATGGTTTTCAGTAGCTCAAAGGCGATTTTATTTTAATTTAGCCAATCTTCAATTTCAAAGCTAACATAAGGATAGCCTTTGAGGTACTGAACAACTCTGCCGAAGACGCCATTTTCTTTATTGATCGGGCTGCTGAGATATTTGCAGAACAAATGCTTCATGCTCATTGGCGACAAACTAGCGTCACATGGTAGAAAAATTTCGAAATCTTAGACAAATCTCAAACGTTAGCAAGAATATTTGGAAGAACCCTATGAAAAATTTCTGAACGGTTCCATGATTTACCTTATTTTAATTTATTCATGTTTTAAATAATATCTTTTGACAGATTCTGTATTGGATAGTTAATAAGGACAATACAATACACTTTCTGGTAGGTCTCTCATATTCCAATATAAATCATATATATATATATATATATATATATATATATATATATATATATATATATATATATATATATATATATATATATATATATATATATATATATATATATATATATATATATATATATATATATATATATATATATATATATATATATATATATATATATACAATACACTTTCTGGTAGATATATATATATATATATATATATATATATATATATATATATATATATATATATATATATATATATGTACAGTCAACCCTCCATGAGTCGATATTGAAGGGACCATCGACTCATGGAAATATCGAGTCATGGAACAGGAATCCTATGGAAAGCTGTTTCAAGGGACCATCATAGTAACCATGAAATTTTGTGTCTACTATGGTTCCATGAGTCGATATCGAGTCATGGAACATCGACTCATGGAGGTTTAACTGTATACAGCCATTCCATGAAAATCCGATCTAGTGGGTCGTATTTTTGGATTTTTTGATTAGGGTGACCATTTCCGAAATAGGGTGACCAGAAAAATCGCGATTTCGCAAAATTTTTATTTTTAAAAAAAAATTATAACTTTTGAACCGTTTGACCGATTTTCAATTTTTTTGGACGAAATGAAGGCTAAAGATTTTTGACTTTTCGGGAAAAATATAAAATTTCACAAAAATTGTGTTTTTTACATGAAAAAACTCAAAAGTTTCCGTTTTTTCGTGTTTTGAAGGCCTCGGGACCAAAGAGGCTATCGCTGTTTTCATTTTTTCCTGAAAGTTCAGAAAATTTTACGTATACTGTCAAATTTTCAGCTATGTATGTTTTTTAGTTTTTGAGATATATTTTTTAGAAAATAAAAAATCAGTTAGTTTTTATCGGCACACACTGTAGGTCTCAGCGCATTTGATTTGTAATGTTTAAAAAAAATACAACTTTTGAACAGCTTAACCGATTTCCAATCTTTTTGTATGGAATGAAAGCTTAAAATTTCACCTATTCAGACAAAATTGAAAAATCTGATAAAAATATGATGATGACCTTCGATGAATTTTACTTAACCCGGCACGACTCGCAGACAAAATAGGCCGATTTGTCAAGATAAGCAACATATTAGAGTGTAAAGGTATTTGCTCGCCTTCTGCAAAAATGAAGTGTTAAGGTTCAATAAGTAGTTTTTTTTTTTCTTTAACATACTCTAATAATCCCTCCTCTAAATTTATTAAAAAAGTGTAGTGACAAAATGCTTTTTAAAATTCATTTTAATATTTAGAATGTACTTTCCAGCGAAAAAATGAAACAATCCAGAAAAAAATTATTCTTTAAATTAAAAAGACATGTTTTAGAGAAGTTTTAGTTGAAGAACAAACTTTTTTGATTCCACATGGTAGTTAAAAGATTTCTCAGGAAAACTGTATAGGTATTTTCCAGATGGTAACGGACAACATGAAAACTTTAATTATTTGCTTTATTAATAGCTTTTGATCAGAAATTCGAGAGTCAAAATTTAGAGACAACTTGACTTTTGAGTCGATTTTGGACGACGAATCTGAAAATGAAACAATCAACACTTCTCAAAGTTGAGCTTGTAATCAACCATTATGAAGTATAAATAAAATCGCTTTGGTTTAGATTCATATAAAAAAAGACAATTTACACCGTCTTCAGACAAAGGCTGCACAGACTGAACGATCACTAACTTTAGGAAACGGACAACACGGAACACCCAGTAGCTCAGTGATGAGTTTTTTATTAGACGAAAAGTGTCCACCGACTGGAACGGGAATCGAACCCACACCCCTGGCGCAATACGCCTAAACGACTAACGTCGCTAACCGCATGGCCATTAGCCCACATTTTTTAGTTTAATTTTAGTAAGAATAACAGGGTCAATTTAAACATTTAGTGCCGGATTTGAAATATCGTCGCAATAATGAACGTGGTACAATTTAGTTTGATAAAATGCTCCGCGCACTAAAAGGTCTGAAAACCCCTGCTCTAAGAAGTGATGCCATTTTTCGAGAACATGCATGCTGGATTAAATTAAACTACCTTCGTGATAAACCAGTTGATTTTATTATTTTCACCAACCCTGGTTACGCTCATAGCATGGACGTTTATTTTGGGAATCAGCTTAGATTAGCTTAGACTGACTACACATATCAAAAGTTGCTATTCCGTGATTGACCCAAGTCAGCGAAGATGCACAAAGAATCAACTAGAAGTTCGGCTGGATTTAGCCATAATATTCTTAAGTGTCATAATTCAGTGCCTCTATTTATACAGGGTGAATATTGGCGCCGACCACGTCCTTGCAGTCAGGTGGGAGGAAGGGCTGTTAGTGTATAACCTTTGGTATTTGGATACCGTGTTTACCTCTGCATCTCCACAAAGGTTACTGGGAGGGATGTTTGTTAATTTGGATGGTCAGTCACAGGATATACTTTGATGTTCGATTAGACCTTGATATACAATTATTTATAAGAAATAAACATGCTTATAAATATAATATTTTCAATTGATATGAAACATTTTCAAGAAGAAGTGCCATACCCAGAGAATGGCAGAAAACTCGGAGCGGTGCAAAATATGCATGTGCTGCACCCGACTTTTGCGTGCGTCTCCTGTTTTTGTTGAGTGACACAAAAGAAGGTGCGAGTATTGCCGCAACTGTGTGAGAGACAAAAGATAGCTCCAGCTCTACTCTTAAAAACTCTTGGAGTAAAGCACAATGTGCTTCGTTTGGTGCTTTTCATTGGAAACATAATCGAGAACGAATGTGACTGACGGTGGTGTCGAATGATTTTTTACTTGCTACACTTCAAAATCATTTTAGAGTTTATTCACAAATTTCGTAACGCCGAAAATGGACATTTTTGACACCCACCCACCCCCTCGTAACCCATTTTGTATGAATATTTTTCAAATTTTGTATGAGCTGTAACATCTTAAGGACAACCCCGCCCCTTCAGCGTTATGAAATTTGTGAATGGGCCCTTACGTAGAAAGCACGTGAATTTGAAACTAGGACGTAGGACATATCTTACAATGATCGGAAATTATTTTGTAATTAGAGGCCGTTCATTAATTAAGTAAGGAGTTATGCGTAGGGTGACTCATGTTGAGGGGGCAGGAAGTTGTTTGTTACGTGCCAGACAAATTATTTTTATTTTCATACAACAAATCTTCCCTCGGGAGAGGGGGTGTCAAAAAAAACCGACAAAACTCTTGACACTTCCGTGGAAAAGCAATTCTCGACTTCACTTTCCTTGTAAAAAATGTTACCGCCTTTTGTCTTCCCGCATTTGATATTTGCGTTTCAAACGCACACAGCAATAACATATGTCGAATTCGTTTTTGAAACTGGCGCAACCCGTTCTGAATTACACTTTCATCCCCAACCCGATTCAGGTTCGACCGAACTACAATTTGCTTGAAGTTGGTTTGTTTATGTGTTGATCACCGATCCAGTTCCTAAAAACAAAAACGACACAACGATCACGCGAAAATTTTGTCAGATATATTGAATCCTGGGAGGGAGGTACAGATACTACACACGAAATATGAAACAAAACTTTTCCTAACTGCAAGATAACTCCAGTTCACCAACGACAATCAAGGCAGGCTGGAGGAAAATCGCTTGTTTTCTTTTGTTGTGCACTTCCGATCTTCCTGGACAAACATGGGAAAAGGGCCATAGTTTTCTGTGCTCTTTATTTTCATATTTATTCGAAAATAGTGGAGAGATGCGTGTTTTAATATTTATATTCAATCGAAATAAAAGGTGCTATCGTAACATTGCTTTTTGGACGTGCAGGAATTGATTTTTAACCGATTGTTGTCAACTTGAATGAAATGCAAAAATATGTTTTGATCAATTACGCGCTTTTTTCATGTTTGTCCACTCTTAGGATCTGGGCTCACAGTGACAGTTCGTGACAGCAGAAATCTCGGCTCACCATGACGTACAGAAATTTTGTATCGGTTTCTCCCTCCCAGATTGAATCTAATCAAAGCAATCGTTTGTTCAGGAAATTGTCAAAACTCCTGGCCAACACGAAAAGTATACCGAAGTCGTCGAAATTATCGAAGTAGGATAAGTAATCCATTAGTTGTGGGTGTTCCTATCAACCCGGTGCTAGGCAGCCATGTTTTGGTGGTCAGCATCATACTCATGAGCAACAACGTACATTGGCCTAATCATATTAGGGAATTTTTCCTTCAATACTAAAATGTGATTTTAGCTGATCACATCAACCCAAATCGACTTGCTGTACTGCAATCCAATAGTTTGTAACCGTTTGTTTGTTCGAATAACTGTTGTTATGCGAAAAAAGATTTTTTTCGGAGAAAACGATTTCGCCATCATTGATTGTTATTCCTCAGACGGTTATTTGTTTACAAACATTGAGCTGTCAGTGGGAACCACTTCCAAGCGGGAACCAGAGATGTTGGCTCGTTATTTTTCAATGGGGTTGTATGGGCGGTGTCAGGAGGCTAGTTCCTATATTTGTGGTAACGCCAATTGATTTTATTGCATTAACCACAGAGTTGACACTACCAATCGACGTATTGGCTTGTTGATACACAAAATAGTTGAAAATAGCGAGCAAATTACTTGAAAGTTGATGAAATATCACTAAAATTGCTGAAACTTTTTTTACTTGTACCAATAGTTGCGGTAAAGTGTTCCTATAGTGGAGGATCTCATAAGAAAACAACGGATACCGCAACTATAGGAACGCAAATTAAAAATATACAGTGTAGGTACTATTATTCACTGACATGCCGTTGGCTACTGCGATAAAATCATTTTTCTCATTAAGTTAATGATCGTTTCTTCCCGTTACAACATTAATATGTTCATTATTTGCGCTTCTTGAATTTAAGCGATTAAATGAAGATCAATCGTGCTTAGTACCTCCACTATTGGTACATCTACCCTGTGTGTGAGGCGAAATCATGTATGTATATGATTTATGAAGTAAACAAAAGTTTGTGTGGTTCGTTTGAGACTGGCGTCCATCCGTACTCCGTCATCAAAGCAAAGTGATGTTATTTGAGAGAGCCTTGCCTAATGCTCAGAGAGATTCAAAGCAACGGCACATGGAAATCTTAGCACACCAAAAAGAATGGGTGCAACACAATTCATATTGCACTAGCACGTCTCTTTCAAATTGAACGTGCTGTCTCCCGGTAGCGCGTGCTGCACCGAAAGAGTTTTGAGTCGCACCCTATCCCTGGCCATACCTTGAGAAATTTTTGTGAGAATAGCAAAAAAATTAAAATTGAATATTGAAAAAAAATCATTAAAGAATATGTTTGGTACTTTAATGTTAAAAAATGAGGACGTGCTAGAAAGAACCT